>NW_026890391.1:600000-900000 GCF_963514075.1 Conger conger
GCACATTCACTCCACTCAGCCTGGGCACTTCCAATCCCACTCTGCCTGGGTGCCTGCACTCCACTCAGCCTGGGCACCTCCACTCCACTCAGCCTGGGCACTTCCAGTCCCACACTGCCCAGGAACCTCCACTCCCACTCTGACTGGGAACCTCCGCTACTCCTCTCCACACCCGGCTCTCCACCCGACTCGCGGGGGCCCACTCTTAAGCCCTCCCGCCGCAAGTTATAGGCCCTTTGCCCGGGCGGAAAGTGAACCGCGGAACTGTGTCCCGCCCTCAATTCTCTTCCGATCGGAACGCGGTTTGGACCCGTTCTCCTGGGCGGCCTCGCAGCCCCTCCAAACCCCGCTACTTAGCTCCAAGCGGCCGCCCCGAGCACGGGGAGGTGTGACACTTGACGCTTTGGCGGAACGGTGCCCGCGCCACGAGCCAAAAAGCGCCCCCCTCTCTCCGCGCCCATTCAAGGCAATGGGGAAACGCACGTTTCGGGCTCCGGCGGCTGGGCACATTCACTCCACTCTGTCTAGGCACATTGACTCCCATTCAGCCTGGGCACATTCACTCCACTCCGCCTGGGCACTTCCAGTCCCACTCTGCCTGGGAACCTGCACTCCACTCGGCCTGGGCACCTCCACCCCACTCAGCCTGGGCACATTCACTCCACTCAGCCTTGGCACTTCCAGTCCCACTCTGCCAGGGAACCCCAACTCCACTCAGCCTGGGCACCTCCACTCCACTCAGCCTGGGCACATTCACTCCACTCAGCCTGGGCACTTCCAATCCCACTCTGCCTGGGAACCTGCACTCCACTCAGCCTGGGAACCTCCACTTCACTCAGCCTGGGTACATTCACTCCACTCAGCCTGGGCACTTCCAATCCCACTCTGCCTGGGAACCTGCACTCCACTCAGCCTGGGCACCTCCACTCCACTCAGCCTGGGCACATTCACTCCACTCAGCCTTGGCACTTCCAGTCCCACTCTGCCAGGGACCCCCAACTCCACTCAGCCTGGGCACCTCCACTCCACTCAGCCTGGGCACATTCACTCCACTCTGCCTGGGCACTTCCAGTCCCACTCTGCCTGGGACCCTGCACTCCACTCAGCCTGGGCACCTCCACTCCACTCAGCCTGGGCACATTCACTCCACTCTGCCTGGGCACATTCACTCCACTCAGCCTGGAAACATTCACTCCACTCAGCCTGGGCACTTCCAGTCCCACTCTGCTGGGAACCTGCACTCCACTCAGCCTGGGAACCTCCACTCCACGCAGCCTGGGCACCTTCACTCCACTCAGCCAGGGCACTTCCAGTCCCTCTCTGCCTGGGAACCCCAACTCCACTCAGCCTGGGCACCTCCACTCCACTCAGCCTGGGCACATTCACTCCACTCTGTCTAGGCACATTGACTCCCATTCAGCCTGGGCACATTCACTCCACTCCGCCTGGGCACTTCCAGTCCCACTCTGCCTGGGAACCTGCTCTCCACTCGGCCTGGGCACCTCCACTTCACTCAGCCTGGGCACATTCACTCCACTCAGCCTGGACACTTCCAATCCCACTCTGCCTGGGAACCTGCACTCCACTCAGCCTGGGCACCTCCACTCCACTCAGCCTGGGCACATTCACTCCACTCTGCCTGGGCACATCCACTCCACTCAGCCTGGGCACATTCACTCCACTCAGCCTGGGCACTTCCAGTCCCACTCTGCTGGGAACCTGCACTCCACTCAGCCTGGGCACCTCCACTCCACTCAGCCTGGGTACATTCACTCCACTCAGCCTTGGCACGTCCAGTCCCACTCTGCCAGGGAACCCCAACTCCACTCAGCCTGGGCACCTCCACTCCACTCAGCCTGGGCACATTCACTGCACTCAGCCTGGGCACTTCCAGTCCCACTCTGCCAGGGAACCCCAACTCCACTCATCCTGGGCACCTCCACTCCACTCATCCTGGGCACATTCACTCCACTCAGCCTGGGCACTTCCAATCCCACTCTGCCTGGGTGCCTGCACTCCACTCAGCCTGGGCACCTCCACTCCACTCAGCCTGGGCACTTCCAGTCCCACACTGCCCAGGAACCTCCACTCCCACTCTGACTGGGAACCTCCGCTACTCCTCTCCACACCCGGCTCTCCACCCGACTCGCGGGGGCCCACTCTTAAGCCCTCCCGCCGCAAGTTATAGGCCCTTTGCCCGGGCGGAAAGTGAACCGCGGAACTGTGTCCCGCCCTCAATTCTCGTCCGATCGGAACGCGGTTTGGACCCGTTCTCCTGGGCGGCCTCGCAGCCCCTCCAAACCCCGCTAGTTAGCTCCAAGCGGCCGCCCCGAGCACGGGGAGGTGTGACACTTGACGCTTTGGCGCAACGGTGACCGCGCCACGAGCCAAAAAGTGCCCCCCTCTCTCCGCGCCCATTCAAGGCAATGGGGAAATGCACGTTTCGGGCTCCGGCGGCCGGGCACATTCACTCCACTCTGTCTAGGCACATTGACTCCCATTCAGCCTGGGCACATTCACTCCACTCCGCCTGGGCACTTCCAGTCCCACTCTGCCTGGGAACCTGCACTCCACTCGGCCTGGGCACCTCCACTCCACTCAGCCTGGGCACATTCACTCCACTCAGCCTGGGCACTTCCAATCCCACTCTGCCTGGGAACCTGCACTCCACTCAGCCTGGGCACATGCAATCCACTCAGCCTGGGGACATTCACTCCACTCAGCCTGGGAATTTCCAATCCCACTCTGCCTGGGAACCAGCACTCCACTCAGCCTGGGCACCTCCACTCCACTCAGCCTGGGTACATTCACTCCACTCAGCCTTGGCACTTCCAGTCCCACTCTGCCAGGGAACCCCAACTCCACTCAGCCTGGGCACCTCCACTCCACTCAGCCTGGGCACATTCACTCCACTCAGCCTGGGCACTTCCAATCCCACTCTGCCTGGGAACCTGCACTCCACTCAGCCTGGGCACCTCCACTCCACTCAGCCTGGGTACATTCACTCCACTCAGCCTGGGCACTTCCAATCCCACTCTGCCTGGGAACCTGCACTCCACTCAGCCTGGGCACCTCCACTCAGCCTTGGCACCTCCACTCCATTCAGCCTGGGCACATTCACTCCACTCAGCCTGGGCACTTCCAGTCCCACTCTGCTGGGAACCTGCACTCCACTCAGCCTGGGCACCTCCACTCCACTCAGCCTGGGTACCTTCACTCCACTCAGCCTTGGCACTTCCAGTCCCACTCTGCCAGGGAACCCCAACTCCACTCAGCCTGGGCACCTCCACTCCACTCAGCCTGGGCACATTCACTCCACTCAGCCTGGGCACTTCCAATCCCACTCTGCCAGGGAACCTGCACTCCACTCAGCCTGGGCACCTCCACTCCATTCCGCCTGGGCACATTCACTCCACTCAGCCTGGGCACTTTCAGTCCCACTCTGCCTGGGAACCTGCACTCCACTCGGCCTGGGCACCTCCACTCCACTCAGCCTGGGCACATTCACTCCACTCAGCCTTGGCACTTCCAGTCCCACTCTGCCAGGGAACCCCAACTCCACTCAGCCTGGGCACCTCCACTCCACTCAGCCTGGGCACATTCACTCCACTCAGCCTGGGCACTTCCAGTCCCACTCTGCCTGGGAACCTCCACTCGGCCTGGGCACCTCCACTCCACTCAGCCTGGGCACATTCACTCCACTCAGCCTGGGCACTTCCAATCCCACTCTGCCTGGGTGCCTGCACTCTACTCAGCCTGGGCACCTCCACTCCACTCAGCCTGGGCACATTCACTCCACTCAGCCAGGGCACATTCACTCCACTCAGCCTGGGCACTTCCAGTCCCACTCTGCCCAGGAACCTCCACTCCCACTCTGACTGGGAACCTCCGCTACTCCTCTCCACACCCGGCTCTCCACCCGACTCGCGGGGGCCCACTCTTAAGCCCTCCCGCCGCAAGTTATAGGCCCTTTGCCCGGGCGGAAAGTGAACCGCGGAACTGTGTCCCGCCCTCAATTCTCGTCCGATCGGAACGCGGTTTGGACCCGTTCTCCTGGGCGGCCTCGCAGCCCCTCCAGACCTAGCTAGTTAGCTCCAAGGGGCCGCCCCGAGCACGGGGAGGTGTGACACTTGACGCTTTGGCGCAACGGTGCCCGCGCCACGAGCCAAAAAGCGCCCCCCTCTCTCCGCGCCCATTCAAGGCAATGGGGAAACGCACGTTTCGGGCTCCGGCGGCCGGGCACATTCACTCCACTCTGTCTAGGCACATTGACTCCCATTCAGCCTGGGCACATTCACTCCACTCCGCCTGGGCACTTCCAGTCCCACTCTGCCTGGGAACCTGCACTCCACTCGGCCTGGGCACCTCCACTCCAGTCAGCCTGGGCACATTCACTCCACTCAGCCTGGGCACTTCCAATCCCACTCTGCCAGGGAACCTGCACTCCACTCAGCCTGGGCACATGCAATCCACTCAGCCTGGGGACATTCACTCCACTCAGCCTGGGAACTTCCAATCCCACTCTGCCTGGGAACCAGCACTCCACTCAGCCTGGGCACCTCCACTCCACTCAGCCTGGGTACATTCACTCCACTCAGCCTTGGCACTTCCAGTCCCACTCTGCCAGGGAACCCCAACTCCACTCAGCCTGGGCACCTCCACTCCACTCAGCCTGGGCACATTCACTCCACTCAGCCTGGGCACTTCCAATCCCACTCTGCCTGGGAACCTGCACTCCACTCAGCCTGGGCACCTCCACTCCACTCAGCCTGGGTACTTCCAATCCCACTCTGCTGGGAACCTGCACTCCACTCAGCCTGGGAACCTCCACTCCACGCAGCCTGGGCACATTCACTCCACTCAGCCAGGGGACTTCCAGTCCCTCTCTGCCTGGGAACCCCAACTCCACTCAGCCTGGGCACCTCCACTCCACTCAGCCTGGGCACATTCACTCCACTCTGTCTAGGCACATTGACTCCCATTCAGCCTGGGAACATTCACTCCACTCAGCCTGGGCACATTGACTCCACTCAGCCTGGGCACTTCCAGTCCCACTCTGCCTGGGAACCTGCACTCCACTCAGCCTGGGCACCTCCAATCCACTCAGCCTGGGCACATTCTCTCCACTCAGCCTGGGCACATTCACTCCACTCAGCCTGGGCACATTCACTCCACTCAACCTGGCCACATTCACTCCACTCAGCCAGGGCACATTCACTCCACTCAGCCTGGGCACTTCCAGTCCCACTCTGCCAGGGAACCCCAACTCCACTCAGCCTGGGCACCTCCACTCCACTCAGCCTGGGATCATTCACTCCACTCAGCCTGGGCACATTCACTCCACTCAGCCTGGGCACTTCCAGTCCCACTCTGCCTGGGAACCTGCACTCCACTCAGCCTGGGCACCTCCAATCCACTCAGCCTGGGCACATTCTCTCCACTCAGCCTGGGCACATTCACTCCACTCACCCTGGGCACATTCACTCCACTCAGCCTGGCCACATTCACTCCACTCAGCCAGGGCACATTCACTCCACTCAGCCTGGGCACTTCCAGTCCCACTCTGCCCAGGAACCTCCACTCCCACTCTGACTGGGAACCTCCGCTACTCCTCTCCACACCCGGCTCTCCACCCGACTCGCGGGGGCCCACTCTTAAGCCCTCCCGACGCAATTTAAAGGCCCTTTGCCCGGGCGGAAAGTGAACCGCGGAACTGTGTCCCGCCCTCAATTCTCGTCCGATTGGAACGCGGTTTGGACCCGTTCTCCAGGGCGGCCTCGCAGGCCCTCCAGACCAAGCCAGTTAGCTCCAAGGGGCCGCCCCGAGCACGGGGAGGGGGAACACTTGACGCTTTGGCGCAACGGTGCCCGCGCCACGAGCCAAAAAGCGCCCCCCTCTCTCCGCGCCCATTCAAGGCAATGGGGAAACGCACGTTTCGGGCTCCGGCGGCCGGGCACATTCACTCCACTCTGTCTAGGCACATTGACTCCCATTCAGCCTGGGCACATTCACTCCACTCCGCCTGGGCACTTCCAGTCCCACTCTGCCTGGGAACCTGCACTCCACTCGGCCTGGGCACCTCCACTCCACTCAGCCTGGGCACATTCACTCCACTCAGCCTGGGCACTTCCAATCCCACTCTGCCTGGGAACCTGCACTCCACTCAGCCTGGGCACATGCAATCCACTCAGCCTGGGGACATTCACTCCACTCAGCCTGGGAATTTCCAATCCCACTCTGCCTGGGAACCAGCACTCCACTCAGCCTGGGCACCTCCACTCCACTCAGCCTGGGTACATTCACTCCACTCAGCCTTGGCACTTCCAGTCCCACTCTGCCAGGGAACCCCAACTCCACTCAGCCTGGGCACCTCCACTCCACTCAGCCTGGGCACATTCACTCCACTCAGCCTGGGCACTTCCAATCCCACTCTGCCTGGGAACCTGCACTCCACTCAGCCTGGGCACCTCCACTCCACTCAGCCTGGGTACATTCACTCCACTCAGCCTGGGCACTTCCAATCCCACTCTGCCTGGGAACCTGCACTCCACTCAGCCTGGGCACCTCCACTCCATTCAGCCTGGGCACATTCACTCCACTCAGCCTGGGCACTTCCAGTCCCACTCTGCCTGGGAACCTGCACTCCACTCAGCCTGGGCACCTCCACTCCACTCAGCCTGGGCACATTCACTCCACTCTGTCTAGGCACATTGACTCCCATTCAGCCTGGGCACATTCACTCCACTCCGCCTGGGCACTTCCAGTCCCACTCTGCCTGGGAACCTGCACTCCACTCGGCCTGGGCACCTCCACTCCACTCAGCCTGGGCACATTCACTCCACTCAGCCTGGGCACTTCCAATCCCACTCTGCCTGGGAACCTGCACTCCACTCAGCCTGGGCACCTCCACTCCACTCAGCCTGGGCACATTCACTCCACTCTGCCTGGGCACATTCACTCCACTCAGCCTGGGCACATTCACTCCACTCAGCCTGGGCACTTCCAATCCCACTCTGCCAGGGAACCTGCACTCCACTCAGCCTCGGCACCTCCACTCCACTCAGCCTGGGTACATTCACTCCACTCAGCCTTGGCACGTCCAGTCCCACTCTGCCAGGGAACCCCAACTCCACTCAGCCTGGGCACCTCCACTCCACTGAGCCTGGGCACATTCACTGCACTCAGCCTGGGCACTTCCAATCCCACTCTGCCAGGGAACCTGCACTCCACTCAGCCTGGGCACCTCCACTCCATTCAGCCTGGGCACATTCACTCCACTCAGCCTGGGCACTTTCAGTCCCACTCTGCCTGGGAACCTGCACTCCACTCGGCCTGGGCACCTCCACTCCACTCAGCCAGGGCACATTCACTCCACTCAGCCTTGGCACTTCCAGTCCCACTCTGCCAGGGAACCCCAACTCCACTCAGCCTGGGCACATTCACTCCACTCAGCCTGGGCACTTCCAGTCCCACTCTGCCTGGGTGCCTGCACTCCACTCAGCCTGGGCACCTCCACTCCACTCAGCCTGGCCACATTCACTCCACTCAGCCTGGGCACATTCACTCCACTCAGCCTGGGCACTTCCAGTCCCTCACTGCCCAGGAACCTCCACTCCCACTCTGACTGGGAACCTCCGCTACTCCTCTCCACACCCGGCTCTCCACCCGAGTCGCGGGGGCCCACTCTTAAGCCCTCCCGTCGCAAGTTATAGGCCCTTTGCCCGGGCGGAAAGTGAACCGCGGAACTGTGTCCCGCCCTCAATTCTCGTCCGATCAGAACGCGGTTTGGACCCGTTCTCCTGGGCGGCCTCGCAGCCCCTCCAGACCCAGCCAGTTAGCTCCAAGGGGCCGCCCCGACCACGGGGAGGGGTGACACTTGACGCTTTGGCGCAACGGTGCCCGCGCCACGAGCCAAAAAGCGCCCCCCTCTCTCCGCGCCCATTCAAGGCAATGGGGAAACGCGCGTTTCGGGCTCCGGCGGCCGGGCACATTCACTCCACTCTGTCTTGGCCCATTGACTCCCATTCAGCCTGGGCACATTCACTCCACTCTGCCTGGGCACTTCCAGTCCCACTCTTCCTGGGAACCTGCACTCCACTCGGCCTGGGCACCTCCACTCCACTCAGCCTGGGCACATTCACTCCACTCAGCCTTGGCACTTCCAGTCCCACTCTGCCAGGGAACCCCAACTCCACTCAGCCTGGGCACCTCCACTCCACTCAGCCTGGGCACATTCACTCCACTCAGCCTGGGCACTTCCAATCCCACTCTGCCTGGGAACCTGCACTCCACTCAGCCTGGGCACCTCCACTCCACTCAGCCTGGGCACATTCACTCCACTCCGCCTGGGCACTTCCAGTCCCACTCTGCCTGGTAACCTGCACTCCACTCGGCCTGGGCACCTCCACTCCACTCAGCCTGGGCACATTCACTCCACTCAGCCTGGGCACTTCCAATCCCACTCTGCCAGGGAACCTGCGCTCCACTCAGCCTGGGCACCTGCACTCCACTCAGCCTGGGTACATTACTCCACTCAGCCTGGGCACTTCCAATCCCACTCTGCCTGGGAACCTGCACTCCACTCGGCCTGGGCACCTCCACTCCAGTCAGCCTGGGCACATTCACTCCACTCAGCCTGGGCACTTCCAATCCCACTCTGCCAGGGAACCTGCACTCCACTCAGCCAGGGAACCTGCACTCCACTCAGCCTGGGGACATTCACTCCACTCAGCCTGGGGACATTCACTCCACTCAGCCTGGGAACTTCCAATCCCACTCTGCCTGGGAACCAGCACTCCACTCAGCCTGGGCACCTCCACTCCACTCAGCCTGGGCACATTCACTCCACTCCGCCTGAGCACTTCCAGTCCCACTCTGCCTGGGAACCTGCACTCCACTCGGCCTGGGCACCTCCACTCCACTCAGCCTGGGCACATTCACTCCACTCAGCCTGGGCACTTCCAATCCCACTCTGCCTGGGAACCTGCACTCCACTCGGCCTGGGCACCTCCACTCCAGTCAGCCTGGGCACATTCACTCCACTCAGCCTGGGCACTTCCAATCCCACTCTGCCAGGGAACCTGCACTCCACTCAGCCAGGGAACCTGCACTCCACTCAGCCTGGGGACATTCACTCCACTCAGCCTGGGGACATTCACTCCACTCAGCCTGGGAACTTCCAATCCCACTCTGCCTGGGAACCAGCACTCCACTCAGCCTGGGCACCTCCACTCCACTCAGCCTGGGCACATTCACTCCACTCCGCCTGGGCACTTCCAGTCCCACTCTGCCTGGGAACCTGCACTCCACTCGGCCTGGGCACCTCCACTCCACTCAGCCTGGGCACATTCACTCCACTCATCCTGGGCACTTCCAATCCCACTCTGCCTGGGAACCTGCACTCCACTCAGCCTGGGCACCTGCACTCCACTCAGCCTGGGTACATTACTCTACTCAGCCTGGGCACTTCCAATCCCACTCTGCCTGGGAACCTGCACTCCACTCAGCCTGGGCACCTCCACTCCACTCAGCCGGGGCACATTCACTCCACTCAGCGTTGGCACTTCCAGTCCCACTCTGCCAGGGAACCCCAACTCCACTCAGCCTGGGCACCTCCACTCCACTCAGCCTGGGCACATTCACTCCACTCACCGTTGGCACTTCCAGTCCCACTCTGCCAGGGAACCCCAACTCTACTCAGCCTGGGCACCTCCACTCCACTCAGCCTGGGCACATTCACTCCACTCAGCCTGGGCACTTCCAATCCCACTCTGCCTGGGAACCTCCACTCCACTCGGCCTGGGCACCTCCACTCCACTCAGCCTGGGCACATTCACTCCACTCAGCCTGGGCACTTCCAATCCCACTCTGCCTGGGTGCCTGCACTCTACTCAGCCTGGGCACCTCCACTCCACTCAGCCTGGGCACATTCACTCCACTCAGCCAGGGCACATTCACTCCACTCAGCCTGGGCACTTCCAGTCCCACTCTGCCCAGGAACCTCCACTCCCACTCTGACTGGGAACCTCCGCTACTCCTCTCCACACCCGGCTCTCCACCCGACTCGCGGGGGCCCACTCTTAAGCCCTCCCGCCGCAAGTTATAGGCCCTTTGCCCGGGCGGAAAGTGAACCGCGGAACTGTGTCCCGCCCTCAATTCTCGTCCGATCGGAACGCGGTTTGGACCCGTTCTCCTGGGCGGCCTCGCAGCCCCTCCAGACCCAGCTAGTTAGCTCCAAGGGGCCGCCCCGAGCACGGGGAGGGGTGACACTTGACGCTTTGGCGCAACGGTGCCCGCGCCACGAGCCAAAAAGCGCCCCCCTCTCTCCGCGCCCATTCAAGGCAATGGGGAAACGCACGTTTCGGGCTCCGGCGGCCGGGCACATTCACTCCACTCTGTCTAGGCACATTGACTCCCATTCAGCCTGGGCACATTCACTCCACTCCGCCTGGGCACTTCCAGTCCCACTCTGCCTGGGAACCTGCACTCCACTCGGCCTGGGCACCTCCACTCCAGTCAGCCTGGGCACATTCACTCCACTCAGCCTGGGCACTTCCAATCCCACTCTGCCAGGGAACCTGCACTCCACTCAGCCTGGGCACATGCAATCCACTCAGCCTGGGGACATTCACTCCACTCAGCCTGGGAACTTCCAATCCCACTCTGCCTGGGAACCAGCACTCCACTCAGCCTGGGCACCTCCACTCCACTCAGCCTGGGTACATTCACTCCACTCAGCCTTGGCACTTCCAGTCCCACTCTGCCAGGGAACCCCAACTCCACTCAGCCTGGGCACCTCCACTCCACTCAGCCTGGGCACATTCACTCCACTCAGCCTGGGCACTTCCAATCCCACTCTGCCTGGGAACCTGCACTCCACTCAGCCTGGGCACCTCCACTCCACTCAGCCTGGGTACTTCCAATCCCACTCTGCTGGGAACCTGCACTCCACTCAGCCTGGGAACCTCCACTCCACGCAGCATGGGCACATTCACTCCACTCAGCCAGGGCACTTCCAGTCCCTCTCTGCCTGGGAACCCCAACTCCACTCAGCCTGGGCACCTCCACTCCACTCAGCCTGGGCACATTCACTCCACTCTGTCTAGGCACATTGACTCCCATTCAGCCTGGGCACATTCACTCCACTCCGCCTGGGCACTTCCAGTCCCACTCTGCCTGGGAACCTGCACTCCACTCGGCCTGGGCACCTCCACTCCACTCAGCCTGGGCACATTCACTCCACTCATCCTGGGCACTTCCAATCCCACTCTGCCTGGGAACCTGCACTCCACTCAGCCTGGGCACCTGCACTCCACTCAGCCTGGGTACATTACTCCACTCAGCCTGGGCACTTCCAATCCCACTCTGCCTGGGAACCTGCACTCCACTCAGCCTGGGCACCTCCACTCCACTCAGCCGGGGCACATTCACTCCACTCAGCGTTGGCACTTCCAGTCCCACTCTGCCAGGGAACCCCAACTCCACTCAGCCTGGGCACCTCCACTCCACTCAGCCTGGGCACATTCACTCCACTCACCGTTGGCACTTCCAGTCCCACTCTGCCAGGGAACCCCAACTCCACTCAGCCTGGGCACCTCCACTCCACTCAGCCTGGGCACATTCACTGCACTCAGCCTGGGCACTTCCAGTCCCACTCTGCCAGGGAACCCCAACTCCACTCAGCCTGGGCACCTCCACTCCACTCAGCCTGGGCACATTCACTCCACTCAGCCTGGGCACTTCCAATCCCACTCTGCCAGGGAACCTGCACTCCACTCAGCCTGGGCACCTCCACTCCATTCAGCCTGGGGCACATTCACTCCACTCAGCCTGGGCACTTTCAGTCCCACTCTGCCTGGGAACCTGCACTCCACTCGGCCTGGGCACCTCCACTCCATTCAGCCTGGGGCACATTCACTCCACTCAGCCTGGGCACATTCACTCCACTCTGTCTAGGCACATTGACTCCCATTCAGCCTGGGAACATTCACTCCACTCAGCCTGGGCACTTCCAGTCCCACTCTGCCTGGGAACCTGCACTCCACTCAGCCTGGGACCCTCCAATCCACTCAGCCTGGGCACATTCTCTCCAGTCAGCCTGGGCACATTCACTCCACTCAGCCTGGGCACATTCACTCCACTCAGCCTGGGCACATTCACTCCACTCAGCCAGGGCACATTCACTCCACTCAGCCTGGGCACTTCCAGTCCCACTCTGCCCAGGAACCTCCACTCCCACTCTGACTGGGAACCTCCGCTACTCCTCTCCACACCCGGCTCTCCACCCGACTCGCGGGGGCCCACTCTTAAGCCCTCCCGCCGCAAGTTATAGGCCCTTTGCCCGGGCGGAAAGTGAACCGCGGAACTGTGTCCCGCCCTCAATTCTCGTCCGATCGGAACGCGGATTGGACCCGTTCTCCTGGGCGGCCTCGCAGCCCCTCCAGACCCAGCTAGTTAGCTCCAAGGGGCCGCCCCGAGCACGGGGAGGGGTGACACTTGACGCTTTGGCGCAACAGTGCCCGCGCCATGAGCCAAAAAGCGCCCCTCTCTCCGCGCCCAGTCAAGGCAATGGGGAAACGCACGTTTCGGGCTCTGGCGGCCGGGCACATTCACTCCACTCTGTCTAGGCACATTGACTCCCATTCAGCCTGGGCACATTCACTCCACTCCGCCTGGGCACTTCCAGTCCCACTCTGCCTGGGAACCTGCACTCCACTCGGCCTGGGCACCTCCACTCCACTCAGCCTGGGCACATTCACTCCACTCAGCCTGGGCACTTCCAATCCCACTCTGCCTGGGAACCTGCACTCCACTCAGCCTGGGCACCTCCACTCAGCCTGGGCACCTCCACTCCATTCAGCCTGGGCACATTCACTCCACTCAGCCTGGGCACTTTCAGTCACACTCTGCCTGGGAACCTGCACTCCACTCGGCCTGGGCATCTCCACTCCACTCAGCCTGGGCACATTCACTCCACTCAGCCTTGGCACTTCCAGTCCCACTCTGCCAGGGAACCCCAACTCCACTCAGCCTGGGCACCTCCACTCCACTCAGCCTGGGCACATTCACTCCACTCAGCCTGGGCACTTCCAGTCCCACTCTGCCTGGGAGCCTGCACTCTTCTCGGCCTGGGCACCTCCACTCCACTCAGCCTGGGCACATTCACTCCACTCAGCCTGGGCACTTCCAGTCCCACTCTGCCTGGGTGCCTGCACTCCACTCAGCCTGGGCACCTCCACTCCACTCAGCCTGGGCACATTCACTCCACTCTGCCTGGGCACATTCACTCCACTCAGCCTGGGCACTTCCACTCCCACTCTGCCTGGGAACCTGCACTCCACTCAGCCTGGGCACCTCCAATCCACTCAGCCTGGGCACATTCTCTCCAGTCAGCCTGGGCACATTCACTCCACTCAGCCTGGGCACCTCCACTCCACTCAGCCTGGCCACATTCACTCCACTCAGCCAGGGCACATTCACTCCACTCAGCCTGGGCACTTCCAGTCCCACTCTGCCCAGGAACCTCCACTCCCACTCTGACTGGGAACCTCCGCTACTCCTCTCCACACCCGGCTCTCCACCCGACTCACGGGGGCCCACTCTTAAGCCCTCCCGCCGCAAGTAATAGGCCCTTTGCCCGGGTGGAAAGTGAACCGCGGAACTGTGTCCCGCCCTCAATTCTCGTCCGATCGGAACGCGGTTTGGACCCGTTCTCCTGGGCGGACTCGCAGCCCCTCCAGACCCAGCTAGTTAGCTCCAAGGGGCCGCCCCGAGCACGGGGAGGGGTGACACTTGACGCTTTGGCGCAACGGTGCCCGCGCCACGAGCCAAAAAGCGCCCCCCTCTCTCCGCGCCCATTCAAGGCAATGGGGAAACGCACGTTTCGGGCTCCGGCGGCTGGGCAAGTTCACTCCACTCTGTCTAGGCACATTGACTCCCATTCAGCCTGGGCACATTCACTCCACTCCGCCTGGGCACTTCCAGTCCCACTCTGCCTGGGAACCTGCACTCCACTCGGCCTGGGCACCTCCACTCCACTCAGCCTGGGCACATTCACTCCACTCAGCCTTGGCACTTCCAGTCCCACTCTGCCAGGGAACCCCAACTTCACTCAGCCTGGGCACCTCCACTCCACTCAGCCTGGGCACATTCACTCCACTCAGCCTGGGCACTTCCAATCCCACTCTGCCTGGGAACCTGCACTCCACTCAGCCTGGGAACCTCCACTCCACTCAGCCTGGGTACATTCACTCCACTCAGCCTGGGCACTTCCAATCCCACTCTGCCTGGGAACCTGCACTCCACTCAGCCTGGGCACCTCCACTCCACTCAGCCTGGGCACATTCACTCCACTCAGCCTTGGCACTTCCAATCCCACTCTGCCAGGGACCCCCAACTCCACTCAGCCTGGGCACCTCCACTCCACTCAGCCTTGGCACATTCACTCCACTCAGCCTGGGCACTTCCAGTCCCACTCTGCCTGGGACCCTGCACTCCACTCAGCCTGGGCACCTCCACTCCACTCAGCCTGGGCACATTCACTCCACTCTGCCTGGGCACATTCACTCCACTCAGCCTGGAAACATTCACTCCACTCAGCCTTGGCACTTCCAGTCCCACTCTGCCAGGGAACCCCAACTCCACTCAGCCTGGGCACCTCCACTCCACTCAGCCTGGGCACATTCACTCCACTCACCGTTGGCACTTCCAGTCCCACTCTGCCAGGGAACCCCAACTCCACTCAGCCTGGGCACCTCCACTCCACTCAGCCTGGGCACATTCACTGCACTCAGCCTGGGCACTTCCAGTCCCACTCTGCCAGGGAACCCCAACTCCACTCAGCCTGGGCACCTCCACTCCACTCAGCCTGGGCACATTCACTCCACTCAGCCTGGGCACTTCCAATCCCACTCTGCCAGGGAACCTGAACTCCACTCAGCCTGGGCACCTCCACTCCATTCAGCCTGGGGCACATTCACTCCACTCAGCCTGGGCACTTTCAGTCCCACTCTGCCTGGGAACCTGCAGTCCACTCGGCCTGGGCACCTCCACTCCATTCAGCCTGGGGCACATTCACTCCACTCAGCCTGGGCACATTCACTCCACTCTGTCTAGGCACATTGACTCCCATTCAGCCTGGGAACATTCACTCCACTCAGCCTGGGCACTTCCAGTCCCACTCTGCCTGGGAACCTGCACTCCACTCAGCCTGGGACCCTCCAATCCACTCAGCCTGCGCACATTCTCTCCAGTCAGCCTGGGCACATTCACTCCACTCAGCCTGGGCACATTCACTCCACTCAGCCTGGGCACATTCACTCCACTCAGCCAGGGCACATTCACTCCACTCAGCCTGGGCACTTCCAGTCCCATTCTGCCCAGGAACCTCCACTCCCACTCTGACTGGGAACCTCCGCTACTCCTCTCCACACCCGGCTCTCCACCCGACTCGCGGGGGCCCACTCTTAAGCCCTCCCGCCGCAAGTTATAGGCCCTTTGCCCGGGCGTAAAGTGAACCGCGGAACTGTGTCCCGCCCTCAATTCTCGTCCGATCGGAACGCGGTTTGGACCCGTTCTCCTGGGCGGCCTCGCAGCCCCTCCAGACCCAGCTAGTTAGCTCCAAGGGGCCGCCCCGAGCACGGGGAGGGGTGACACTTGACGCTTTGGCGCAACGGTGCCCGCGCCACGAGCCAAAAAGCGCCCCCCTCTCTCCGCGCCCATTCAAGGCAATGGGGAAACGCACGTTTCGGGCTCCGGCGGCCGGGCACATTCACTCCACTCTGTCTAGGCACATTGACTTCCATTCAGCCTGGGCACATTCACTCCACTCCGCCTGGGCACTTCCAGTCCCACTCTGCCTGGGAACCTGCACTCCACTCGGCCTGGGCACCTCCACTCCAGTCAGCCTGGGCACATTCACTCCACTCAGCCTGGGCACTTCCAATCCCACTCTGCCAGGGAACCTGCACTCCACTCAGCCTGGGCACATGCAATCCACTCAGCGTGGGGACATTCACTCCACTCAGCCTGGGAACTTCCAATCCCACTCTGCCTGGGAACCAGCACTCCACTCAGCCTGGGCACCTCCACTCCACTCAGCCTGGGTACATTCACTCCACTCAGCCTTGGCACTTCCAGTCCCACTCTGCCAGGGAACCCCAACTCCACTCAGCCTGGGCACCTCCACTCCACTCAGCCTGGGCACATTCACTCCACTCAGCCTGGGCACTTCCAATCCCACTCTGCCTGGGAACCTGCACTCCACTCAGCCTGGGCACCTCCACTCCACTCAGCCTGGGTACTTCCAATCCCACTCTGCTGGGAACCTGCACTCCACTCAGCCTGGGAACCTCCACTCCACGCAGCCTGGGCACATTCACTCCACTCAGCCAGGGCACTTCCAGTCCCTCTCTGCCTGGGAACCCCAACTCCACTCAGCCTGGGCACCTCCACTCCACTCAGCCTGGGCACATTCACTCCACTCTGTCTAGGCACATTGACTCCCATTCAGCCTGGGCACATTCACTCCACTCCGCCTGGGCACTTCCAGTCCCACTCTGCCTGGGAACCTGCACTCCACTCGGCCTGGGCACCTCCACTCCACTCAGCCTGGGCACATTCACTCCACTCATCCTGGGCACTTCCAATCCCACTCTGCCTGGGAACCTGCACTCCACTCAGCCTGGGCACCTGCACTCCACTCAGCCTGGGTACATTACTCCACTCAGCCTGGGCACTTCCAATCCCACTCTGCCTGGGAACCTGCACTCCACTCAGCCTGGGCACCTCCACTCCACTCAGCCGGGGCACATTCACTCCACTCAGCGTTGGCACTTCCAGTCCCACTCTGCCAGGGAACCCCAACTCCACTCAGCCTGGGCACCTCCACTCCACTCAGCCTGGGCACATTCACTCCACTCACCGTTGGCACTTCCAGTCCCACTCTGCCAGGGAACCCCAACTCTACTCAGCCTGGGCACCTCCACTCCACTCAGCCTGGGCACATTCACTCCACTCAGCCTGGGCACTTCCAATCCCACTCTGCCTAGGAACCTACACTCCACTCGGCCTGGGCACCTCCACTCCACTCAGCCTGGGCACATTCACTCCACTCAGCCTGGGCACTTCCAATCCCACTCTGCCTGGGTGCCTGCACTCTACTCAGCCTGGGCACCTCCACTCCACTCAGCCTGGGCACATTCACTCCACTCAGCCAGGGCACATTCACTCCACTCAGCCTGGGCACTTCCAGTCCCACTCTGCCCAGGAACCTCCACTCCCACTCTGACTGGGAACCTCCGCTACTCCTCTCCACACCCGGCTCTCCACCCGACTCGCGGGGGCCCACTCTTAAGCCCTCCCGCCGCAAGTTATAGGCCCTTTGCCCGGGCGGAAAGTGAACCGCGGAACTGTGTCCCGCCCTCAATTCTCGTCCGATCGGAACCCGGTTTGGACCCATTCTCCTGGGCGGCCTCGCAGCCCCTCCAGACCCAGCTAGTTAGCTCCAAGGGGCCGCCCCGAGCACGGGGAGGGGTGACACTTGACGTTTTGGCGCAACAGTGCCCGCGCCATGAGCCAAAAAGCGCCCCCCTCTCTCCGCGCCCATTCAAGGCAATGGGGAAACGCACGTTTCGGGCTCTGGCGGCCGGGCACATTCACTCCACTCTGTCTAGGCACATTGACTCCCATTCAGCCTGGGCACATTCACTCCACTCCGCCTGGGCACTTCCAGTCCCACTCTGCCTGGGAACCTGCACTCCACTCGGCCTGGGTACCTCCACTCCACTCAGCCTGGGCACATTCACTCCACTCAGCCTGGGCACTTCCAATCCCACTCTGCCTGGGAACCTGCACTCCACTCAGCCTGGGCACCTCCACTCAGCCTGGGCACCTCCACTCCATTCAGCCTGGGCACATTCACTCCACTCAGCCTGGGCACTTGCAGTCACACTCTGCCTGGGAACCTGCACTCCACTCGGCCTGGGCATCTCCACTCCACTCAGCCTGGGCACATTCACTCCACTCAGCCTTGGCACTTCCAGTCCCACTCTGCCAGGGAACCCCAACTCCACTCAGCCTGGGCACCTCCACTCCACTCAGCCTGGGCACATTCACTCCACTCAGCCTTTGGCACTTCCAGTCCCACTCTGCCTGGGAGCCTGCACTCTTCTCGGCCTGGGCACCTCCACTCCACTCAGCCTGGGCACATTCACTCCACTCAGCCTGGGCACTTCCAGTCCCACTCTGCCTGGGTGCCTGCACTCCACTCAGCCTGGGCACCTCCACTCCACTCAGCCTGGGCACATTCACTCCACTCTGCCTGGGCACATTCACTCCACTCAGCCTGGGCACTTCCACTCCCACTCTTCCTGGGAACCTGCACTCCACTCAGCCTGGGCACCTCCAATCCACTCAGCCTGGGCACATTCTCTCCAGTCAGCCTGGGCACATTCACTCCACTCAGCCTGGGCACCTCCACTCCACTCAGCCTGGCCACATTCACTCCACTCAGCCAGGGCACATTCACTCCACTCAGCCTGGGCACTTCCAGTCCCACTCTGCCCAGGAACCTCCACTCCCACTCTGACTGGGAACCTCCGCTACTCCTCTCCACACCCGGCTCTCCACCCGACTCACGGGGGCCCACTCTTAAGCCCTCCCGCCGCAAGTAATAGGCCCTTTGCCCGGGTGGAAAGTGAACCGCGGAACTGTGTCCCGCCCTCAATTCTCGTCCGATCGGAACGCGGTTTGGACCCGTTCTCCTGGGGGGCCTCGCAGCCCCTCCAGACCCAGCTAGTTAGCTCCAAGGGGCCGCCCCGAGCACGGGGAGGGGTGACACTTGACGCTTTGGCGGAACGGTGCCCGCGCCACGAGCCAAAAAGCGCCCCCCTCTCTCCGCGCCCATTCAAGGCAATGGGGAAACGCACGTTTCGGGCTCCGGCGGCTGGGCACATTCACTCCACTCTGTCTAGGCACATTGACTCCCATTCAGCCTGGGCACATTCACTCCACTCCGCCTGGGCACTTCCAGTCCCACTCTGCCTGGGAACCTGCACTCCACTCGGCCTGGGCACCTCCACTCCACTCAGCCTGGGCACATTCACTCCACTCAGCCTTGGCACTTCCAGTCCCACTCTGCCAGGGAACCCCAACTCCACTCAGCCTGGGCACCTCCACTCCACTCAGCCTGGGCACATTCACTCCACTCAGCCTGGGCACTTCTAATCCCACTCTGCCTGGGAACCTGCACTCCACTCAGCCTGGGAACCTCCACTCCACTCAGCCTGGGTACATTCACTCCACTCAGCCTGGGCACTTCCAATCCCACTCTGCCTGGGAACCTGCACTCCACTCAGCCTGGGCACCTCCACTCCACTCAGCCTGGGCACATTCACTCCACTCAGCCTTGGCACTTCCAGTCCCACTCTGCCAGGGACCCCCAACTCCACTCAGCCTGGGCACCTCCACTCCACTCAGCCTGGGCACATTCACTCCACTCAGCCTGGGCACTTCCAGTCCCACTCTGCCTGGGACCCTGCACTCCACTCAGCCTGGGCACCTCCACTCCACTCAGCCTGGGCACATTCACTCCACTCTGCCTGGGCACATTCACTCCACTCAGCCTGGAAACATTCACTCAACTCAGCCAGGGCACTTCCAGTCCCACTCTGCTGGGAACCTGCACTCCACTCAGCCTCGGCACCTCCACTCCACTCAGCCTGGGTACATTCACTCCACTCAGCCTTGGCACGTCCAGTCCCACTCTGCCAGGGAACCCCAACTCCACTCAGCCTGGGCACCTCCACTCCACTCAGCCTGGGCACATTCACTGCACTCAGCCTGGGCACTTCCAATCCCACTCTGCCAGGGAACCTGCACTCCACTCAGCCGGGGCACCTCCACTCCATTCAGCCTGGGCACATTCACTCCACTCAGGCTGGGCACTTTCAGTCCCACTCTGCCTGGGAACCTGCACTCCACTCGGCCTGGGCACCTCCACTCCACTCAGCCAGGGCACATTCACTCCACTCAGCCTTGGCACTTCCAGTCCCACTCTGCCAGGGAACCCCAACTCCACTCAGCCTGGGCACCTCCACTCCACTCAGCCTGGGCACTTCCAGTCCCACTCTGCCTGGGTGCCTGCACTCCACTCAGCCTGGGCACCTCCACTCCACTCAGCCTGGCCACATTCACTCCACTCAGCCAGGGCACATTCACTCCACTTAGCCTGGGCACTTCCAGTCCCTCACTGCCCAGGAACCTCCACTCCCACTCTGACTGGGAACCTCCGCTACTCCTCTCCACACCCGGCTCTCCACCCGAGTCGCGGGGGCCCACTCTTAAGCCCTCCCGCCGCAAATTATAGGCCCTTTGCCCGGGCGGAAAGTGAACCGCGGAACTGTGTCCCGCCCTCAATTCTCGTCCGATCGGAACGCGGTTTGGACCCGTTCTCCTGGGCGGCCTCGCAGCCCCTCCAGACCCAGCCAGTTAGCTCCAAGGGGCCGCCCCGAGCACGGGGAGGGGTGACACTTGACGCTTTGGCGCAACGGTGCCCGCGCCACGAGCCAAAAAGCGCCCCCCTCTCTCCGCGCCCATTCAAGGCAATGGGGAAACGCGCGTTTCGGGCTCCGGCGGCCAGGCACATTCACTCCACTCTGTCTTGGCACATTGACTCCCATTCAGCCTGGGCACATTCCCTCCACTCTGCCTGGGCACTTCCAGTCCCACTCTGCCTGGGAACCTGCACTCCACTCGGCCTGGGCACCTCCACTCCACTCAGCCTGGGCACATTCACTCCACTCAGCCTTGGCACTTCCAGTCCCACTCTGCCAGGGAACCCCAACTCCACTCAGCCTGGGCACCTCCACTCCACTCAGCCTGGGCACATTCACTCCACTCAGCCTGGGCACTTCCAATCCCACTCTGCCTGGGAACCTGCACTCCACTCAGCCTGGGCACCTCCACTCCACTCAGCCTGGGCACATTCACTCCACTCCGCCTGGGCACTTCCAGTCCCACTCTGCCTGGGAACCTGCACTCCACTCGGCCTGGGCACCTCCACTCCACTCAGCCTGGGCACATTCACTCCACTCAGCCTGGGCACTTCCAATCCCACTCTGCCTGGGTGCCTGCACTCTACTCAGCCTGGGCACCTCCACTCCACTCAGCCTGGGCACATTCACTCCACTCAGCCAGGGCACATTCACTCCACTCAGCCTGGGCACTTCCAGTCCCACTCTGCCCAGGAACCTCCACTCCCACTCTGACTGGGAACCTCCGCTACTCCTCTCCACACCCGGCTCTCCACCCGACTCATGGGGGCCCACTCTGAAGCCCTCCCGCCGCAAGTTATAGGCCCTTTGCCCGGGCGGAAAGTGAACCGCGGAACTGTGTCCCGCCCTCAATTCTCGTCCGATCGGAACGCGGTTTGGACCCGTTCTCCTTGGCGGCCTCGCAGCCCCTCCAGACCCAGCCAGTTAGCTCCAAGGGGCCGCCCCGAGCACGGGGAGGTGTGACACTTGACGCTTTGGCGTAACGGTGCCCGCGCCACGATCCAAAAAGCGCCCCCCTCTCTCCGCGCCCATTCAAGGCAATGGGGAAACGCACGTTTCGGGCTCCGGCGGCCGGGCACATTCACTCCACTCTGTCTAGGCACATTGACTCCCATTCAGCTTGGGCACATTCACTCCACTCCGCCTGGGCACTTCCAGTCCCACTCTGCCTGTGAACCTGCACTCCACTCGGCCTGGGCACCTGCACTCCAGTCAGCCTGGGCACATTCACTCCACTCAGCCTGGGCACTTCCAATCCCACTCTGCCAGGGAACCTGCACTCCACTCAGCCTGGGCACATGCAATCCACTCAGCCTGGGGACATTCACTCCACTCAGCCTTGGCACTTCCAGTCCCACTCTGCCAGGGAACCCCAACTCCACTCAGCCTGGGCACCTCCACTCCACTCAGCCTGGGCACATTCTCTCCACTCAGCCTGGGCACATTCACTCCACTCAGCCTGGGCACATTCACTCCACTCAGCCTGGGCACATTCACTCCACTCAGCCTGGGCACTTCCAGTCCGACTCTGCCTGGGAACCTGCACTCCACTCGGCCTGGGCACCTCCACTCCACTCAGCCTGGGCACATTCACTCCACTCAGCCTGGGCACTTCCAATCCCACTCTGCCTGGGAACCTGCACTCCACTCAGCCTGGGCACCTCCACTCAGCCTGGGCACCTCCACTCCATTCAGCCTGGGCACATTCACTCCACTCAGCCTGGGCACTTTCAGTCACACTCTGCCTGGGAACCTGCACTCCACTCGGCCTGGGCATCTCCACTCCACTCAGCCTGGGCACATTCACTCCACTCAGCCTTGGCACTTCCAGTCCCACTCTGCCAGGGAACCCCAACTCCACTCAGCCTGGGCACCTCCACTCCACTCAGCCTGGGCACATTCTCTCCACTCAGCCTGGGCACATTCACTCCACTCAGCCTGGGCACATTCACTCCACTCAGCCTGGGCACATTCACTCCACTCAGCCTGGGCACATTCACTCCACTCCGCCTGGGCACTTCCAGTCCCACTCTGCCTGGGAACCTGCACTCCACTCGGCCTGGGCACCTCGACTCCACTCAGCCTGGGCACATTCACTCCACTCAGCCTGGGCAGTTCCAATCCCACTCTGCCTGGGAACCTGCACTCCACTCAGCCTGGGCACCTCCACTCAGCCTGGGCACCTCCACTCCATTCAGCCTGGGCACATTCACTCCACTCAGCCTGGGCACTTTCAGTCACACTCTGCCTGGGAACCTGCACTCCACTCAGCCTGGGCACTTCCAATCCCACTCTGCCTGGGCACATTCACTCCTCTCAGCCTTTGCACTTCCAGTCCCACTCTGCCAAGGAACCCCAACTCCACTCAGCCTGGGCACCTCCACTCCACTCAGCCTGGGCACATTCACTCCACTCAGCCTGGGCACTTCCAGTCCCACTCTGCCTGGGAACCTGCACTCCACTCGGCCTGGGCACCTCCACTCCACTCAGCCTGGGCACATTCACTCCACTCAGCCTGGGCACTTCCAATCCCACTCTGCCTGGGTGCCTGCACTCCACTCAGCCTGGGCACATTCACTCCACTCAGCCTGGGCACTTCCAGTCCCACTCTGCCTGGGAACCTGCACTCCACTCAGCCTGGGCACCTCCAATCCACTCAGCCTGGGCACATTCTCTCCAGTCAGCCTGGGCACATTCACTCCACTCAGCCTGGGCACCTCCACTCCACTCAGCCTGGCCACATTCACTCCACTCAGCCAGGGCACATTCACTCCACTCAGCCTGGGCACTTCCAGTCCCACTCTGCCCAGGAACCTCCACTCCCACTCTGACTGGGAACCTCCGCTACTCCTCTCCACACCCGGCTCTCCACCCGACTCACGGGGGCCCACTCTTAAGCCCTCCCGCCGCAAGTAATAGGCCCTTTGCCCGGGTGGAAAGTGAACCGCGGAACTGTGTCCCGCCCTCAATTCTCGTCCGATCGGAACGCGGTTTGGACCCGTTCTCCTGGGCGGCCTCGCAGCCTCTCCAGACCCAGCTAGTTAGCTCCAAGGGGCCGCCCCGAGCACGGGGAGGGGTGACACTTGACGCTTTGGCGGAACGGTGCCCGCGCCACGAGCCATAAAGCGCCCCCCTCTCTCCGCGCCCATTCAAGGCAATGGGGAAACGCACGTTTCGGGCTCCGGCGGCTGGGCACATTCACTCCACTCTGTCTAGGCACATTGACTCCCATTCAGCCTGGGCACATTCACTCCACTCCGCCTGGGCACTTCCAGTCCCACTCTGCCTGGGAACCTGCACTCCACTCGGCCTGGGCACCTCCACTCCACTCAGCCTGGGCACATTCACTCCACTCAGCCTTGGCACTTCCAGTCCCACTCTGCCAGGGAACCCCAACTCCACTCAGCCTGGGCACCTCCACTCCACTCAGCCTGGGCACATTCACTGCACTCAGCCTGGGCACTTCCAATCCCACTCTGCCTGGGAACCGGCACTCCACTCAGCCTGGGCACCTCCACTCCACTCAGCCTGGGTACATTCACTCCACGCAGCCTGGGCACATTCACTCCACTCAGCCAGGGCACTTCCAGTCCCTCTCTGCCTGGGAACCCCAACTCCACTCAGCCTGGGCACCTCCACTCCACTCAGCCTGGGCACATTCACTTCACTCTGTCTAGGCACATTGACTCCCATTCAGCCTGGGCACATTCACTCCACTCCGCCTGGGCACTTCCAGTCCCACTCTGCCTGGGAACCTGCACTCCACTCGGCCTGGGCACCTCCACTCCACTCAGCCTGGGCACATTCACTCCACTCAGCCTGGACACTTCCAATCCCACTCTGCCTGGGAACCTGCACTCCACTCAGCCTGGGCACATTCACTCCACTCTGCCTGGGCACATTCACTCCACTCAGCCTGGGCACATTCACTCCACTCAGCCTGGGCACTTCCAGTCCCACTCTGCTGGGAACCTGCACTCCACTCAGCCTGGGCACCTCCACTCCACTCAGCCTGGGTACATTCACTCCACTCAGCCTTGGCACGTCCAGTCCCACTCTGCCAGGGAACCCCAACTCCACTCAGCCTGGGCACCTCCACTCCACTCAGCCTGGGCACATTCACTGCACTCAGCCTGGGCACTTCCAGTCCCACTCTGCCAGGGAACCCCAACTCCACTCAGCCTGGGCACCTCCACTCCACTCAGCCTGGGCACATTCACTCCACTCAGCCTGGGCACTTCCAATCCCACTCTGCCAGGGAACCTGCACTCCACTCAGCCTGGGCACCTCCACTCCATTCAGCCTGGGGCACATTCACTCCACTCAGCCTGGGCACTTTCAGTCCCACTCTGCCTGGGAACCTGCACTCCACTCGGCCTGGGCACCTCCACTCCATTCAGCCTGGGGCACATTCACTCCACTCAGCCTGGGCACATTCACTCCACTCTGTCTAGGCACATTGACTCCCATTCAGCCTGGGAACATTCACTCCACTCAGCCTGGGCACATTCACTCCACTCAGCCTGGGCACTTCCAGTCCCACTCTGCTGGGAACCTGCACTCCACTCAGCCTGGGAACCTCCACTCCACGCAGCCTGGGCACATTCACTCCACTCAGCCAGGGCACTTCCAGTCCCTCTCTGCCTGGGAACCCCAACTCCACTCAGCCTGGGCACCTCCACTCCACTCAGCCTGGGCACATTCACTTCACTCTGTCTAGGCACATTGACTCCCATTCAGCCTGGGCACATTCACTCCACTCCGCCTGGGCACTTCCAGTCCCACTCTGCCTGGGAACCTGCACTCCACTCGGCCTGGGCACCTCCACTCCACTCAGCCTGGGCACATTCACTCCACTCAGCCTGGACACTTCCAATCCCACTCTGCCTGGGAACCTGCACTCCACTCAGCCTGGGCACATTCACTCCACTCTGCCTGGGCACATTCACTCCACTCAGCCTGGGCACATTCACTCCACTCAGCCTGGGCACTTCCAGTCCCACTCTGCTGGGAACCTGCACTCCACTCAGCCTGGGCACCTCCACTCCACTCAGCCTGGGTACATTCACTCCACTCAGCCTTGGCACGTCCAGTCCCACTCTGCCAGGGAACCCCAACTCCACTCAGCCTGGGCACCTCCACTCCACTCAGCCTGGGCACATTCACTGCACTCAGCCTGGGCACTTCCAGTCCCACTCTGCCAGGGAACCCCAACTCCACTCAGCCTGGGCACCTCCACTCCACTCAGCCTGGGCACATTCACTCCACTCAGCCTGGGCACTTCCAATCCCACTCTGCCAGGGAACCTGCACTCCACTCAGCCTGGGCACCTCCACTCCATTCAGCCTGGGGCACATTCACTCCACTCAGCCTGGGCACTTTCAGTCCCACTCTGCCTGGGAACCTGCACTCCACTCGGCCTGGGCACCTCCACTCCATTCAGCCTGGGGCACATTCACTCCACTCAGCCTGGGCACATTCACTCCACTCTGTCTAGGCACATTGACTCCCATTCAGCCTGGGAACATTCACTCCACTCAGCCTGGGCACTTCCAGTCCCACTCTGCCTGGGAACCTGCACTCCACTCAGCCTGGGACCCTCCAATCCACTCAGCCTGGGCACATTCTCTCCAGTCAGCCTGGGCACCTCCACTCCACTCAGCCTGGGCACATTCACTCCACTCAGCCTTGGCACTTCCAGTCCCACTCTGCCAGGGAACCCCAACTCCACTCAGCCTGGGCACCTCCACTCCACTGAGCCTGGGCACATTCACTCCACTCAGCCTGGGCACTTCCAGTCCCACTCTGCCTGGGAGCCTGCACTCTTCTCGGCCTGGGCACCTCCACTCCACTCAGCCTGGGCACATTCACTCCACTCAGCCTGGGCACTTCCAGTCCCACTCTGCCTGGGTGCCTGCACTCCACTCAGCCTGGGCACCTCCACTCCACTCAGCCTGGGCACATTCACTCCACTCTGCCTGGGCACATTCACTCCACTCAGCCTGGGCACTTCCACTCCCACTCTGCCTGGGAACCTGCACTCCACTCAGCCTGGGCACCTCCAATCCACTCAGCCTGGGCACATTCTCTCCAGTCAGCCTGGGCACATTCACTCCACTCAGCCTGGGCACCTCCACTCCACTCAGCCTGGCCACATTCACTCCACTCAGCCAGGGCACATTCACTCCACTCAGCCTGGGCACTTCCAGTCCCACTCTGCCCAGGAACCTCCACTCCCACTCTGACTGGGAACCTCCGCTACTCCTCTCCACACCCGGCTCTCCACCCGACTCACGGGGGCCCACTCTTAAGCCCTCCCGCCGCAAGTAATAGGCCCTTTGCCCGGGTGGAAAGTGAACCGCGGAACTGTGTCCCGCCCTCAATTCTCGTCCGATCGGAACGCGGTTTGGACCCGTTCTCCTGGGCGGCCTCGCAGCCCCTCCAGACCCAGCTAGTTAGCTCCAAGGGGCCGCCCCGAGCACGGAGAGGGGTGACACTTGACGCTTTGGCGCAACGGTGCCCGCGCCACGAGCCAAAAAGCGCCCCCCTCTCTCCGCGCCCATTCAAGGCAATGGGGAAACGCACGTTTCGGGCTCCGGCGGCTGGGCACATTCACTCCACTCTGTCTAGGCACATTGACTCCCATTCAGCCTGGGCACATTCACTCCACTCCGCCTGGGCACTTCCAGTCCCACTCTGCCTGGGAACCTGCACTCCACTCGGCCTGGGCACCTCCACTCCACTCAGCCTGGGCACATTCACTCCACTCAGCCTGGGCACTTCCAATCCCACTCTGCCTGGGAACCTGCACTCCACTCAGCCTGGGCACCTCCACTCAGCCTGGGCACCTCCACTCCATTCAGCCTGGGCACATTCACTCCACTCAGCCTGGGCACTTTCAGTCACACTCTGCCTGGGAACCTGCACTCCACTCGGCCTGGGCATCTCCACTCCACTCAGCCTGGGCACATTCACTCCACTCAGCCTTGGCACTTCCAGTCCCACTCTGCCAGGGAACCCCAACTCCACTCAGCCTGGGCACCTCCACTCCACTGAGCCTGGGCACATTCACTCCACTCAGCCTGGGCACTTCCAGTCCCACTCTGCCTGGGAGCCTGCACTCTTCTCGGCCTGGGCACCTCCACTCCACTCAGCCTGGGCACATTCACTCCACTCAGCCTGGGCACTTCCAGTCCCACTCTGCCTGGGTGCCTGCACTCCACTCAGCCTGGGCACCTCCACTCCACTCTGCCTGGGCACATTCACTCCACTCTGCCTGGGCACATTCACTCCACTCAGCCTGGGCACTTCCACTCCCACTCTGCCTGGGAACCTGCACTCCACTCAGCCTGGGCACCTCCAATCCACTCAGCCTGGGCACATTCTCTCCAGTCAGCCTGGGCACATTCACTCCACTCAGCCTGGGCACCTCCACTCCACTCAGCCTGGCCACATTCACTCCACTCAGCCTGGGCACTTCCAGTCCCACTCTGCCCAGGAACCTCCACTCCCACTCTGACTGGGAACCTTCGCTACTCCTCTCCACACCCGGCTCTCCACCCGACTCACGGGGGCCCACTCTTAAGCCCTCCCGCCGCAAGTAATAGGCCCTTTGCCCGGGTGGAAAGTGAACCGCGGAACTGTGTCCCGCCCTCAATTCTCGTCCGATCGGAACGCGGTTTGGACCCGTTCTCCTGGGCGGCCTCGCAGCCCCTCCAGACCCAGCTAGTTAGCTCCAAGGGGCCGCCCCGAGCACGGAGAGGGGTGACACTTGACGCTTTGGCGCAACGGTGCCCGCGCCACGAGCCAAAAAGCGCCCCCTTCTCTCCGCGCCCATTCAAGGCAATGGGGAAACGCACGTTTCGGGCTCCGGCGGCTGGGCACATTCACTCCACTCTGTCTAGGCACATTGACTCCCATTCAGCCTGGGCACATTCACTCCACTCCGCCTGGGCACTTCCAGTCCCACTCTGCCTGGGAACCTGCACTCCACTCGGCCTGGGCACCTCCACTCCACTCAGCCTGGGCACATTCACTCGACTCAGCCTTGGCACTTCCAGTCCCACTCTGCCAGGGAACCCCAACTCCACTCAGCCTGGGCACCTCCACTCCACTCAGCCTGGGCACATTCACTCCACTCTGTCTAGGCACATTGACTCCCATTCAGCCTGGGCACATTCACTCCACTCCGCCTGGGCACTTCCAGTCCCACTCTGCCTGGGAACCTGCACTCCACTCGGCCTGGGCACCTCCACTCCACTCAGCCTGGGCACATTCACTCCACTCATCCTGGGCACTTCCAATCCCACTCTGCCTGGGAACCTGCACTCCACTCAGCCTGGGCACCTGCACTCCACTCAGCCTGGGTACATTACTCCACTCAGCCTGGGCACTTCCAATCCCACTCTGCCTGGGAACCTGCACTCCACTCAGCCTGGGCACCTCCACTCCACTCAGCCGGGGCACATTCACTCCACTCAGCGTTGGCACTTCCAGTCCCACTCTGCCAGGGAACCCCAACTCCACTCAGCCTGGGCACCTCCACTCCACTCAGCCTGGGCACATTCACTCCACTCACAGTTGGCACTTCCAGTCCCACTCTGCCAGGGAACCCCAACTCTACTCAGCCTGGGCACCTCCACTCCACTCAGCCTGGGCACATTCACTCCACTCAGCCTGGGCACTTCCAATCCCACTCTGCCTGGGAACCTCCACTCCACTCGGCCTGGGCACCTCCACTCCACTCAGCCTGGGCACATTCACTCCACTCAGCCTGGGCACTTCCAATCCCACTCTGCCTGGGTGCCTGCACTCTACTCAGCCTGGGCACCTCCACTCCACTCAGCCTGGGCACATTCACTCCACTCAGCCAGGGCACATTCACTCCACTCAGCCTGGGCACTTCCAGTCCCACTCTGCCCAGGAACCTCCACTCCCACTCTGACTGGGAACCTCCGCTACTCCTCTCCACACCCGGCTCTCCACCCGACTCGCGGGGGCCCACTCTTAAGCCCTCCCGCCGCAAGTTATAGGCCCTTTGCCCGGGCGGAAAGTGAACCGCGGAACTGTGTCCCGCCCTCAATTCTCGTCCGATCGGAACGCGGTTTGGACCCGTTCTCCTGGGCGGCCTCGCAGCCCCTCCAGACCCAGCTAGTTAGCTCCAAGGGGCCGCCCCGAGCACGGGGAGGGGTGACACTTGACGCTTTGGCGCAACGGTGCCCGCGCCACGAGCCAAAAAGCGCCCCCCTCTCTCCGCGCCCATTCAAGGCAATGGGGAAACGCACGTTTCGGGCTCCGGCGGCCGGGCACATTCACTCCACTCTGTCTAGGCACATTGACTCCCATTCAGCCTGGGCACATTCACTCCACTCCGCCTGGGCACTTCCAGTCCCACTCTGCCTGGGAACCTGCACTCCACTCGGCCTGGGCACCTCCACTCCAGTCAGCCTGGGCACATTCACTCCACTCAGCCTGGGCACTTCCAATCCCACTCTGCCAGGGAACCTGCACTCCACTCAGCCTGGGCACATGCAATCCACTCAGCCTGGGGACATTCACTCCACTCAGCCTGGGAACTTCCAATCCCACTCTGCCTGGGAACCAGCACTCCACTCAGCCTGGGCACCTCCACTCCACTCAGCCTGGGTACATTCACTCCACTCAGCCTTGGCACTTCCAGTCCCACTCTGCCAGGGAACCCCAACTCCACTCAGCCTGGGCACCTCCACTCCACTCAGCCTGGGCACATTCACTCCACTCAGCCTGGGCACTTCCAATCCCACTCTGCCTGGGAACCTGCACTCCACTCAGCCTGGGCACCTCCACTCCACTCAGCCTGGGTACTTCCAATCCCACTCTGCTGGGAACCTGCACTCCACTCAGCCTGGGAACCTCCACTCCACGCAGCCTGGGCACATTCACTCCACTCAGCCAGGGCACTTCCAGTCCCTCTCTGCCTGGGAACCCCAACTCCACTCAGCCTGGGCACCTCCACTCCACTCAGCCTGGGCACATTCACTCCACTCTGTCTAGGCACATTGACTCCCATTCAGCCTGGGCACATTCACTCCACTCCGCCTGGGCACTTCCAGTCCCACTCTGCCTGGGAACCTGCACTCCACTCGGCCTGGGCACCTCCACTCCACTCAGCCTGGGCACATTCACTCCACTCATCCTGGGCACTTCCAATCCCACTCTGCCTGGGAACCTGCACTCCACTCAGCCTGGGCACCTGCACTCCACTCAGCCTGGGTACATTACTCCACTCAGCCTGGGCACTTCCAATCCCACTCTGCCTGGGAACCTGCACTCCACTCAGCCTGGGCACCTCCACTCCACTCAGCCGGGGCACATTCACTCCACTCAGCGTTGGCACTTCCAGTCCCACTCTGCCAGGGAACCCCAACTCCACTCAGCCTGGGCACCTCCACTCCACTCAGCCTGGGCACATTCACTCCACTCACCGTTGGCACTTCCAGTCCCACTCTGCCAGGGAACCCCAACTCCACTCAGCCTGGGCACCTCCACTCCACTCAGCCTGGGCACATTCACTGCACTCAGCCTGGGCACTTCCAGTCCCACTCTGCCAGGGAACCCCAACTCCACTCAGCCTGGGCACCTCCACTCCACTCAGCCTGGGCACATTCACTCCACTCAGCCTGGGCACTTCCAATCCCACTCTGCCAGGGAACCTGCACTCCACTCAGCCTGGGCACCTCCACTCCATTCAGCCTGGGGCACATTCACTCCACTCAGCCTGGGCACTTTCAGTCCCACTCTGCCTGGGAACCTGCACTCCACTCGGCCTGGGCACCTCCACTCCATTCAGCCAGGGGCACATTCACTCCACTCAGCCTGGGCACATACACTCCACTCTGTCTAGGCACATTGACTCCCATTCAGCCTGGGAACATTCACTCCACTCAGCCTGGGCACTTCCAGTCCCACTCTGCCTGGGAACCTGCACTCCACTCAGCCTGGGACCCTCCAATCCACTCAGCCTGGGCACATTCTCTCCAGTCAGCCTGGGCACATTCACTCCACTCAGCCTGGGCACATTCACTCCACTCAGCCTGGGCACATTCACTCCACTCAGCCAGGGCACATTCACTCCACTCAGCCTGGGCACTTCCAGTCCCACTCTGCCCAGGAACCTCCACTCCCACTCTGACTGGGAACCTCCGCTACTCCTCTCCACACCCGGCTCTCCACCCGACTCGCGGGGGCCCACTCTTAAGCCCTGCCGCCGCAAGTTATAGGCCCTTTGCCCGGGCGTAAAGTGAACCGCGGAACTGTGTCCCGCCCTCAATTCTCGTCCGATCGGAACGCGGTTTGGACCCGTTCTCCTGGGCGGCCTCGCAGCCCCTCCAGACCCAGCTAGTTAGCTCCAAGGGGCCGCCCCGAGCACGGGGAGGGGTGACACTTGACGCTTTGGGGCAACGGTGCCCGCGCCACGAGCCAAAAAGCGCCCCCCTCTCTCCGCGCCCATTCAAGGCAATGGGGAAACGCACGTTTCGGGCTCCGGCGGCCGGGCACATTCACTCCACTCTGTCTAGGCACATTGACTTCCATTCAGCCTGGGCACATTCACTCCACTCCGCCTGGGCACTTCCAGTCCCACTCTGCCTGGGAACCTGCACTCCACTCGGCCTGGGCACCTCCACTCCAGTCAGCCTGGGCACATTCACTCCACTCAGCCTGGGCACTTCCAATCCCACTCTGCCAGGGAACCTGCACTCCACTCAGCCTGGGCACATGCAATCCACTCAGCCTGGGGACATTCACTCCACTCAGCCTGGGAACTTCCAATCCCACTCTGCCTGGGAACCAGCACTCCACTCAGCCTGGGCACCTCCACTCCACTCAGCCTGGGTACATTCACTCCACTCAGCCTTGGCACTTCCAGTCCCACTCTGCCAGGGAACCCCAACTCCACTCAGCCTGGGCACCTCCACTCCACTCAGCCTGGGCACATTCACTCCACTCAGCCTGGGCACTTCCAATCCCACTCTGCCTGGGAACCTGCACTCCACTCAGCCTGGGCACCTCCACTCCACTCAGCCTGGGTACTTCCAATCCCACTCTGCTGGGAACCTGCACTCCACTCAGCCTGGGAACCTCCACTCCACGCAGCCTGGGCACATTCACTCCACTCAGCCAGGGCACTTCCAGTCCCTCTCTGCCTGGGAACCCCAACTCCACTCAGCCTGGGCACCTCAACTCCACTCAGCCTGGGCACATTCACTCCACTCTGTCTAGGCACATTGACTCCCATTCAGCCTGGGCACATTCACTCCACTCCGCCTGGGCACTTCCAGTCCCACTCTGCCTGGGAACCTGCACTCCACTCGGCCTGGGCACCTCCACTCCACTCAGCCTGGGCACATTCATTCCACTCATCCTGGGCACTTCCAATCCCACTCTGCCTGGGAACCTGCACTCCACTCAGCCTGGGCACCTGCACTCCACTCAGCCTGGGTACATTACTCCACTCAGCCTGGGCACTTCCAATCCCACTCTGCCTGGGAACCTGCACTCCACTCAGCCTGGGCACCTCCACTCCACTCAGCCGGGGCACATTCACTCCACTCAGCGTTGGCACTTCCAGTCCCACTCTGCCAGGGAACCCCAACTCCACTCAGCCTGGGCACCTCCACTCCACTCAGCCTGGGCACATTCACTCCACTCACCGTTGGCACTTCCAGTCCCACTCTGCCAGGGAACCCCAACTCTACTCAGCCTGGGCACCTCCACTCCACTCAGCCTGGGCACATTCACTCCACTCAGCCTGGGCACTTCCAATCCCACTCTGCCTGGGAACCTCCACTCCACTCGGCCTGGGCACCTCCACTCCACTCAGCCTGGGCACATTCACTCCACTCAGCCTGGGCACTTCCAGTCCCACTCTGCCTGGGAACCTGCACTCCACTCGGCCTGGGCACCTCCACTCCACTCAGCCTGGGCACATTCACTCCACTCAGCCTGGGCACTTCCAATCCCACTCTGCCTGGGTGCCTGCACTCCACTCAGCCTGGGCACCTCCACTCCACTCAGCCTGGCCACATTCACTCCACTCAGCCAGGGCACATTCACTCCACTCAGCCTGGGCACTTCCAGTCCCACTCTGCCCAGGAACCTCCACTCCCACTCTGACTGGGAACCTCCGCTTCTCCTCTCCACACCCGGCTCTCCACCCGACTCACGGGGGCCCACTCTTAAGCCCTCCCGCCGCAAGTAATAGGCCCTTTGCCCGGGTGGGAAGTGAACCGCGGAACTGTGTCCCGCCCTCAATTCTCGTCCGATCGGAACGCGGTTTGGACCCGTTCTCCTGGGCGGCCTCGCAGCCCCTCCAGACCCAGCTAGTTAGCTCCAAGGGGCCGCCCCGAGCACGGGGAGGGGTGACACTTGACGCTTTGGCGGAACGGTGCCCGCGCCACGAGCCAAAAAGCGCCCCCCTCTCTCCGCGCCCATTCAAGGCAATGGGGAAACGCACGTTTCGGGCTCCGGCGGCTGGGCACATTCACTCCACTCTGTCTAGGCACATTGACTCCCATTCAGCCTGGGCACATTCACTCCATTCCGCCTGGGCACTTCCAGTCCCACTCTGCCTGGGAACCTGCACTCCACTCGGCCTGGGCACCTCCACTCCACTCAGCCTGGGCACATTCACTCCACTCAGCCTTGGCACTTCCAGTCCCACTCTGCCAGGGAACCCCAACTCCACTCAGCCTGGGCACCTCCACTCCACTCAGCCTGGGCACATTCACTGCACTCAGTCTGGGCACTTCCAATCCCACTCTGCCTGGGAACCGGCACTCCACTCAGCCTGGGCACCTCCACTCCACTCAGCCTGGGTACATTCACTCCACTCAGCCTGGGCACTTCCAATCCCACTCTGCCAGGGAACCTGCACTCCACTCAGCCTGGGCACCTCCACTCCATTCAGCCTGGGGCACATTCACTCCACTCAGCCTGGGCACTTTCAGTCCCACTCTGCCTGGGAACCTGCACTCCACTCGGCCTGGGCACCTCCACTCCATTCAGCCTGGGGCACATTCACTCCACTCAGCCTGGGCACATTCACTCCACTCTGTCTAGGCACATTGACTCCCATTCAGCCTGGGAACATTCACTCCACTCAGCCTTGGCACTTCCAGTCCCACTCTGCCTGGGAACCTGCACTCCACTCAGCCTGGGACCCTCCAATCCACTCAGCCTGGGCACATTCTCTCCAGTCAGCCTGGGCACATTCACTCCACTCAGCCTGGGCACATTGACTCCCATTCAGCCTGGGAACATTCACTCCACTCAGCCAGGGCACATTCACTCCACTCAGCCTGGGCACTTCCAGTCCCACTCTGCCCAGGAACCTCCACTCCCACTCTGACTGGGAACCTCCGCTACTCCTCTCCACACCCGGCTCTCCACCCGACTCGCGGGGGCCCACTCTTAAGCCCTCCCGCCGCAAGTTATAGGCCCTTTGCCCGGGCGGAAAGTGAACCGCGGAACGGTGTCCCGCCCTCAATTCTCGTCCGATCGGAACGCGGTTTGGACCCGTTCTCCTGGGCGGCCTCGCAGCCCCTCCAGACCCAGCTAGTTAGCTCCAAGGGGCCGCCCCGAGCACGGGGAGGGGTGACACTTGACGCTTTGGCGCAACAGTGCCCGCGCCATGAGCCAAAAAGCGCCCCCCTCTCTCCGCGCCCATTCAAGGCAATGGGGAAACGCACGTTTCGGGCTCTGGCGGCCGGGCACATTCACTCCACTCTGTCTAGGCACATTGACTCCCATTCAGCCTGGGCACATTCACTCCACTCCGCCTGGGCACTTCCAGCCCCACTCTGCCTGGGAACCTGCACTCCACTCGGCCTGGGCACCTCCACTCCACTCAGCCTGGGCACATTCACTCCACTCAGCCTGGGCACTTCCAATCCCACTCTGCCTGGGAACCTGCACTCCACTCAGCCTGGGCACCTCCACTCAGCCTGGGCACCTCCACTCCATTCAGCCTGGGCACATTCACTCCACTCAGCCTGGGCACTTTCAGTCACACTCTGCCTGGGAACCTGCACTCCACTCGGCCTGGGCATCTCCACTCCACTCAGCCTGGGCACATTCACTCCACTCAGCCTTGGCACTTCCAGTCCCACTCTGCCAGGGAACCCCAACTCCACTCAGCCTGGGCACCTCCACTCCACTCAGCCTGGGCACATTCACTCCACTCAGCCTGGGCACTTCGAGTCCCACTCTGCCTGGGAGCCTGCACTCTTCTCGGCCTGGGCACCTCCACTCCACTCAGCCTGGGCACATTCACTCCACTCAGCCTGGGCACTTCCAGTCCCACTCTGCCTGGGTGCCTGCACTCCACTCAGCCTGGGCACCTCCACTCCACTCAGCCTGGGCACATTCACTCCACTCTGCCTGGGCACATTCACTCCACTCAGCCTGGGCACTTCCACTCCCACTCTGCCTGGGAACCTGCACTCCACTCAGCCTGGGCACCTCCAATCCACTCAGCCTGGGCACATTCTCTCCAGTCAGCCTGGGCACATTCACTCCACTCAGCCTGGGCACCTCCACTCCACTCAGCCTGGCCACATTCACTCCACTCAGCCAGGGCACATTCACTCCACTCAGCCTGGGCACTTCCAGTCCCACTCTGCCCAGGAACCTCCACTCCCACTCTGACTGGGAACCTCCGCTACTCCTCTCCACACCCGGCTCTCCACCCGACTCACGGGGGCCCACTCTTAAGCCCTCCCGCCGCAAGTAATAGGCCCTTTGCCCGGGTGGAAAGTGAACCGCGGAACTGTGTCCCGCCCTCAATTCTCGTCCGATCGGAACGCGGTTTGGACCCGTTCTCCTGGGCGGCCTCGCAGCCCCTCCAGACCCAGCTAGTTAGCTCCAAGGGGCCGCCCCGAGCACGGGGAGGGGTGACACTTGACGCTTTGGCGCAACGGTGCCCGCGCCACGAGCCAAAAAGCGCCCCCCTCTCTCCGCGCCCATTCAAGGCAATGGGGAAACGCACGTTTCGGGCTCCGGCGGCTGGGCAAGTTCACTCCACTCTGTCTAGGCACATTGACTCCCATTCAGCCTGGGCACATTCACTCCACTCCGCCTGGGCACTTCCAGTCCCACTCTGCCTGGGAACCTGCACTCCACTCGGCCTGGGCACCTCCACTCCACTCAGCCTGGGCACATTCACTCCACTCAGCCTTGGCACTTCCAGTCCCACTCTGCCAGGGAACCCCAACTCCACTCAGCCTGGGCACCTCCACTCCACTCAGCCTGGGCACATTCACTCCACTCAGCCTGGGCACTTCCAATCCCACTCTGCCTGGGAACCTGCACTCCACTCAGCCTGGGAACCTCCACTCCACTCAGCCTGGGTACATTCACTCCACTCAGCCTGGGCACTTCCAATCCCACTCTGCCTGGGAACCTGCACTCCACTCAGCCTGGGCACCTCCACTCCACTCAGCCTGGGCACATTCACTCCACTCAGCCTTGGCACTTCCAGTCCCACTCTGCCAGGGACCCCCAACTCCACTCAGCCTGGGCACCTCCACTCCACTCAGCCTTGGCACATTCACTCCACTCAGCCTGGGCACTTCCAGTCCCACTCTGCCTGGGACCCTGCACTCCACTCAGCCTGGGCACCTCCACTCCACTCAGCCTGGGCACATTCACTCCACTCTGCCTGGGCACATTCACTCCACTCAGCCTGGAAACATTCACTCCACTCAGCCTGGGCACTTCCAGTCCCACTCTGCTGGGAACCTGCACTCCACTCAGCCTGGGAACCTCCACTCCACGCAGCCTGGGCACATTCACTCCACTCAGCCAGGGCACTTCCAGTCCCTCTCTGCCTGGGAACCCCAACTCCACTCAGCCTGGGCACCTCCACTCCACTCAGCCTGGGCACATTCACTCCACTCTGTCTAGGCACATTGACTCCCATTCAGCCTGGGCACATTCACTCCACTCCGCCTGGGCACTTCCAGTCCCACTCTGCCTGGGAACCTGCACTCCACTCGGCCTGGGCACCTCCACTCCACTCAGCCTGGGCACATTCACTCCACTCATCCTGGGCACTTCCAATCCCACTCTGCCTGGGAACCTGCACTCCACTCAGCCTGGGCACCTGCACTCCACTCAGCCTGGGTACATTACTCCACTCAGCCTGGGCACTTCCAATCCCACTCTGCCTGGGAACCTGCACTCCACTCAGCCTGGGCACCTCCACTCCACTCAGCCGGGGCACATTCACTCCACTCAGCGTTGGCACTTCCAGTCCCACTCTGCCAGGGAACCCCAACTCCACTCAGCCTGGGCACCTCCACTCCACTCAGCCTGGGCACATTCACTCCACTCACCGTTGGCACTTCCAGTCCCACTCTGCCAGGGAACCCCAACTCTACTCAGCCTGGGCACCTCCACTCCACTCAGCCTGGGCACATTCACTCCACTCAGCCTGGGCACTTCCAATCCCACTCTGCCTAGGAACCTACACTCCACTCGGCCTGGGCACCTCCACTCCACTCAGCCTGGGCACATTCACTCCACTCAGCCTGGGCACTTCCAATCCCACTCTGCCTGGGTGCCTGCACTCTACTCAGCCTGGGCACCTCCACTCCACTCAGCCTGGGCACATTCACTCCACTCAGCCAGGGCACATTCACTCCACTCAGCCTGGGCACTTCCAGTCCCACTCTGCCCAGGAACCTCCACTCCCACTCTGACTGGGAACCTCCGCTACTCCTCTCCACACCCGGCTCTCCACCCGACTCGCGGGGGCCCACTCTTAAGCCCTCCCGCCGCAAGTTATAGGCCCTTTGCCCGGGCGGAAAGTGAACCGCGGAACTGTGTCCCGCCCTCAATTCTCGTCCGATCGGAACCCGGTTTGGACCCATTCTCCTGGGCGGCCTCGCAGCCCCTCCAGACCCAGCTAGTTAGCTCCAAGGGGCCGCCCCGAGCACGGGGAGGGGTGACACTTGACGTTTTGGCGCAACAGTGCCCGCGCCATGAGCCAAAAAGCGCCCCCCTCTCTCCGCGCCCATTCAAGGCAATGGGGAAACGCACGTTTCGGGCTCTGGCGGCCGGGCACATTCACTCCACTCTGTCTAGGCACATTGACTCCCATTCAGCCTGGGCACATTCACTCCACTCCGCCTGGGCACTTCCAGTCCCACTCTGCCTGGGAACCTGCACTCCACTCGGCCTGGGTACCTCCACTCCACTCAGCCTGGGCACATTCACTCCACTCAGCCTGGGCACTTCCAATCCCACTCTGCCTGGGAACCTGCACTCCACTCAGCCTGGGCACCTCCACTCAGCCTGGGCACCTCCACTCCATTCAGCCTGGGCACATTCACTCCACTCAGCCTGGGCACTTGCAGTCACACTCTGCCTGGGAACCTGCACTCCACTCGGCCTGGGCATCTCCACTCCACTCAGCCTGGGCACATTCACTCCACTCAGCCTTGGCACTTCCAGTCCCACTCTGCCAGGGAACCCCAACTCCACTCAGCCTGGGCACCTCCACTCCACTCAGCCTGGGCACATTCACTCCACTCAGCCTGGGCACTTCCAGTCCCACTCTGCCTGGGAGCCTGCACTCTTCTCGGCCTGGGCACCTCCACTCCACTCAGCCTCGGCACATTCACTCCACTCAGCCTGGGCACTTCCAGTCCCACTCTGCCTGGGTGCCTGCACTCCACTCAGCCTGGGCACCTCCACTCCACTCAGCCTGGGCACATTCACTCCACTCTGCCTGGGCACATTCACTCCACTCAGCCTGGGCACTTCCACTCCCACTCTGCCTGGGAACCTGCACTCCACTCAGCCTGGGCACCTCCAATCCACTCAGCCTGGGCACATTCTCTCCAGTCAGCCTGGGCACATTCACTCCACTCAGCCTGGGCACCTCCACTCCACTCAGCCTGGCCACATTCACTCCACTCAGCCAGGGCACATTCACTCCACTCAGCCTGGGCACTTCCAGTCCCACTCTGCCCAGGAACCTCCACTCCCACTCTGACTGGGAACCTCCGCTACTCCTCTCCACACCCGGCTCTCCACCCGACTCACGGGGGCCCACTCTTAAGCCCTCCCGCCGCAAGTAATAGGCCCTTTGCCCGGGTGGAAAGTGAACCGCGGAACTGTGTCCCGCCCTCAATTCTCGTCCGATCGGAACGCGGTTTGGACCCGTTCTCCTGGGGGGCCTCGCAGCCCCTCCAGACCCAGCTAGTTAGCTCCAAGGGGCCGCCCCGAGCACGGGGAGGGGTGACACTTGACGCTTTGGCGGAACGGTGCCCGCGCCACGAGCCAAAAAGCGCCCCCCTCTCTCCGCGCCCATTCAAGGCAATGGGGAAACGCACGTTTCGGGCTCCGGCGGCTGGGCACATTCACTCCACTCTGTCTAGGCACATTGACTCCCATTCAGCCTGGGCACATTCACTCCACTCCGCCTGGGCACTTCCAGTCCCACTCTGCCTGGGAACCTGCACTCCACTCGGCCTGGGCACCTCCACTCCACTCAGCCTGGGCACATTCACTCCACTCAGCCTTGGCACTTCCAGTCCCACTCTGCCAGGGAACCCCAACTCCACTCAGCCTGGGCACCTCCACTCCACTCAGCCTGGGCACATTCACTCCACTCAGCCTGGGCACTTCTAATCCCACTCTGCCTGGGAACCTGCACTCCACTCAGCCTGGGAACCTCCACTCCACTCAGCCTGGGTACATTCACTCCACTCAGCCTGGGCACTTCCAATCCCACTCTGCCTGGGAACCTGCACTCCACTCAGCCTGGGCACCTCCACTCCACTCAGCCTGGGCACATTCACTCCACTCAGCCTTGGCACTTCCAGTCCCACTCTGCCAGGGACCCCCAACTCCACTCAGCCTGGGCACCTCCACTCCACTCAGCCTGGGCACATTCACTCCACTCAGCCTGGGCACTTCCAGTCCCACTCTGCCTGGGACCCTGCACTCCACTCAGCCTGGGCACCTCCACTCCACTCAGCCTGGGCACATTCACTCCACTCTGCCTGGGCACATTCACTCCACTCAGCCTGGAAACATTCACTGCACTCAGCCTGGGCACTTCCAGTCCCACTCTGCTGGGAACCTGCACTCCACTCAGCCTGGGAACCTCCACTCCACGCAGCCTGGGCACATTCACTCAACTCAGCCAGGGCACTTCCAGTCCCTCTCTTCCTGGGAACCCCAACTCCACTCAGCCTGGGCACCTCCACTCCACTCAGCCTGGGCACATTCACTCCACTCTGTCTAGGCACATTGACTCCCATTCAGCCTGGGCACATTCACTCCACTCCGCCTGGGCACTTCCAGTCCCACTCTGCCTGGGAACCTGCACTCCACTCGGCCTGGGCACCTCCACTCCACTCAGCCTGGGCACATTCACTCCACTCATCCTGGGCACTTCCAATCCCACTCTGCCTGGGAACCTGCACTCCACTCAGCCTGGGCACCTGCACTCCACTCAGCCTGGGTACATTACTCCACTCAGCCTGGGCACTTCCAATCCCACTCTGCCTGGGAACCTGCACTCCACTCAGCCTGGGCACCTCCACTCCACTCAGCCGGGGCACATTCACTCCACTCAGCGTTGGCACTTCCAGTCCCACTCTGCCAGGGAACCCCAACTCCACTCAGCCTGGGCACCTCCACTCCACTCAGCCTGGGCACATTCACTCCACTCACCGTTGGCACTTCCAGTCCCACTCTGCCAGGGAACCCCAACTCTACTCAGCCTGGGCACCTCCACTCCACTCAGCCTGGGCACATTCACTCCACTCAGCCTGGGCAATTCCAATCCCACTCTGCCTAGGAACCTACACTCCACTCGGCCTGGGCACCTCCACTCCACTCAGCCTGGGCACATTCACTCCACTCAGCCTGGGCACTTCCAATCCCACTCTGCCTGGGTGCCTGCACTCTACTCAGCCTGGGCACCTCCACTCCACTCAGCCTGGGCACATTCACTCCACTCAGCCAGGGCACATTCACTCCACTCAGCCTGGGCACTTCCAGTCCCACTCTGCCCAGGAACCTCCACTCCCACTCTGACTGGGAACCTCCGCTACTCCTCTCCACACCCGGCTCTCCACCCGACTCGCGGGGGCCCACTCTTAAGCCCTCCCGCCGCAAGTTATAGGCCCTTTGCCCGGGCGGAAAGTGAACCGCGGAACTGTGTCCCGCCCTCAATTCTCGTCCGATCGGAACCCGGTTTGGACCCATTCTCCTGGGCGGCCTCGCAGCCCCTCCAGACCCAGCTAGTTAGCTCCAAGGGGCCGCCCCGAGCACGGGGAGGGGTGACACTTGACGTTTTGGCGCAACAGTGCCCGCGCCATGAGCCAAAAAGCGCCCCCCTCTCTCCGCGCCCATTCAAGGCAATGGGGAAACGCACGTTTCGGGCTCTGGCGGCCGGGCACATTCACTCCACTCTGTCTAGGCACATTGACTCCCATTCAGCCTGGGCACATTCACTCCACTCCGCCTGGGCACTTCCAGTCCCACTCTGCCTGGGAACCTGCACTCCACTCGGCCTGGGTACCTCCACTCCACTCAGCCTGGGCACATTCACTCCACTCAGCCTGGGCACTTCCAATCCCACTCTGCCTGGGAACCTGCACTCCACTCAGCCTGGGCACCTCCACTCAGCCTGGGCACCTCCACTCCACTCAGCCTGGGTACATTCACTCCACTCAGCCTGGGCACTTCCAATCCCACTCTGCCTGGGAACCTGCACTCCACTCAGCCTGGGCACCTCCACTCCACTCAGCCTGGGCACATTCACTCCACTCAGCCTTGGCACTTCCAGTCCCACTCTGCCAGGGACCCCCAACTCCACTCAGCCTGGGCACCTCCACTCCACTCAGCCTGGGCACATTCACTCCACTCAGCCTGGGCACTTCCAGTCCCACTCTGCCTGGGACCCTGCACTCCACTCAGCCTGGGCACCTCCACTCCACTCAGCCTGGGCACATTCACTCCACTCTGCCTGGGCACATTCACTCCACTCAGCCTGGAAACATTCACTGCACTCAGCCTGGGCACTTCCAGTCCCACTCTGCTGGGAACCTGCACTCCACTCAGCCTGGGAACCTCCACTCCACGCAGCCTGGGCACATTCACTCAACTCAGCCAGGGCACTTCCAGTCCCTCTCTTCCTGGGAACCCCAACTCCACTCAGCCTGGGCACCTCCACTCCACTCAGCCTGGGCACATTCACTCCACTCTGTCTAGGCACATTGACTCCCATTCAGCCTGGGCACATTCACTCCACTCCGCCTGGGCACTTCCAGTCCCACTCTGCCTGGGAACCTGCACTCCACTCGGCCTGGGCACCTCCACTCCACTCAGCCTGGGCACATTCACTCCACTCATCCTGGGCACTTCCAATCCCACTCTGCCTGGGAACCTGCACTCCACTCAGCCTGGGCACCTGCACTCCACTCAGCCTGGGTACATTACTCCACTCAGCCTGGGCACTTCCAATCCCACTCTGCCTGGGAACCTGCACTCCACTCAGCCTGGGCACCTCCACTCCACTCAGCCGGGGCACATTCACTCCACTCAGCGTTGGCACTTCCAGTCCCACTCTGCCAGGGAACCCCAACTCCACTCAGCCTGGGCACCTCCACTCCACTCAGCCTGGGCACATTCACTCCACTCACCGTTGGCACTTCCAGTCCCACTCTGCCAGGGAACCCCAACTCTACTCAGCCTGGGCACCTCCACTCCACTCAGCCTGGGCACATTCACTCCACTCAGCCTGGGCACTTCCAATCCCACTCTGCCTAGGAACCTACACTCCACTCGGCCTGGGCACCTCCACTCCACTCAGCCTGGGCACATTCACTCCACTCAGCCTGGGCACTTCCAATCCCACTCTGCCTGGGTGCCTGCACTCTACTCAGCCTGGGCACCTCCACTCCACTCAGCCTGGGCACATTCACTCCACTCAGCCAGGGCACATTCACTCCACTCAGCCTGGGCACTTCCAGTCCCACTCTGCCCAGGAACCTCCACTCCCACTCTGACTGGGAACCTCCGCTACTCCTCTCCACACCCGGCTCTCCACCCGACTCGCGGGGGCCCACTCTTAAGCCCTCCCGCCGCAAGTTATAGGCCCTTTGCCCGGGCGGAAAGTGAACCGCGGAACTGTGTCCCGCCCTCAATTCTCGTCCGATCGGAACCCGGTTTGGACCCATTCTCCTGGGCGGCCTCGCAGCCCCTCCAGACCCAGCTAGTTAGCTCCAAGGGGCCGCCCCGAGCACGGGGAGGGGTGACACTTGACGTTTTGGCGCAACAGTGCCCGCGCCATGAGCCAAAAAGCGCCCCCCTCTCTCCGCGCCCATTCAAGGCAATGGGGAAACGCACGTTTCGGGCTCTGGCGGCCGGGCACATTCACTCCACTCTGTCTAGGCACATTGACTCCCATTCAGCCTGGGCACATTCACTCCACTCCGCCTGGGCACTTCCAGTCCCACTCTGCCTGGGAACCTGCACTCCACTCGGCCTGGGTACCTCCACTCCACTCAGCCTGGGCACATTCACTCCACTCAGCCTGGGCACTTCCAATCCCACTCTGCCTGGGAACCTGCACTCCACTCAGCCTGGGCACCTCCACTCAGCCTGGGCACCTCCACTCCATTCAGCCTGGGCACATTCACTCCACTCAGCCTGGGCACTTGCAGTCACACTCTGCCTGGGAACCTGCACTCCACTCGGCCTGGGCATCTCCACTCCACTCAGCCTGGGCACATTCACTCCACTCAGCCTTGGCACTTCCAGTCCCACTCTGCCAGGGAACCCCAACTCCACTCAGCCTGGGCACCTCCACTCCACTCAGCCTGGGCACATTCACTCCACTCAGCCTGGGCACTTCCAGTCCCACTCTGCCTGGGAGCCTGCACTCTTCTCGGCCTGGGCACCTCCACTCCACTCAGCCTCGGCACATTCACTCCACTCAGCCTGGGCACTTCTAATCCCACTCTGCCTGGGAACCTGCACTCCACTCAGCCTGGGAACCTCCACTCCACTCAGCCTGGGTACATTCACTCCACTCAGCCTGGGCACTTCCAATCCCACTCTGCCTGGGAACCTGCACTCCACTCAGCCTGGGCACCTCCACTCCACTCAGCCTGGGCACATTCACTGCACTCAGCCTGGGCACTTCCAGTCCCACTCTGCCAGGGAACCCCAACTCCACTCATCCTGGGCACCTCCACTCCACTCATCCTGGGCACATTCACTCCACTCAGCCTGGGCACTTCCAATCCCACTCTGCCTGGGTGCCTGCACTCCACTCAGCCTGGGCACCTCCACTCCACTCAGCCTGGGCACTTCCAGTCCCACACTGCCCAGGAACCTCCACTCCCACTCTGACTGGGAACCTCCGCTACTCCTCTCCACACCCGGCTCTCCACCCGACTCGCGGGGGCCCACTCTTAAGCCCTCCCGCCGCAAGTTATAGGCCCTTTGCCCGGGCGGAAAGTGAACCGCGGAACTGTGTCCCGCCCTCAATTCTCGTCCGATCGGAACGCGGTTTGGACCCGTTCTCCTGGGCGGCCTCGCAGCCCCTCCAGACCCAGCTAGTTAGCTCCAAGGGTCCGCCCCGAGCACGGGGAGGGGTGACACTTGACGCTTTGGCGCAACGGTGTCCGCGCCACGAGCCAAAAAGCGCCCCCCTCTCTCCGCGCCCATTCAAGGCAATGGGGAAACGCACGTTTCGGGCTCCGGCGGCCGGGCACATTCACTCCACTCTGTCTAGGCACATTGACTCCCATTCAGCCTGGGCACATTCACTCCACTCCGCCTGGGCACTTCCAGTCCCACTCTGCCTGGGAACCTGCACTCCACTCGGCCTGGGCACCTCCACTCCAGTCAGCCTGGGCACATTCACTCCACTCAGCCTGGGCACTTCCAATCCCACTCTGCCAGGGAACCTGCACTCCACTCAGCCTGGGCACATGCAATCCACTCAGCCTGGGGACATTCACTCCACTCAGCCTGGGAACTTCCAATCCCACTCTGCCTGGGAACCTGCACTCCACTCAGCCTGGGCACCTCCACTCCACTCAGCCTGGGTACATTCACTCCACTCAGCCTGGGCACTTCCAATCCCACTCTGCCTGGGAACCTGCACTCCACTCAGCCTGGGCACCTCCACTCCATTCAGCCTGGGCACATTCACTCCACTCAGCCTGGGCACTTCCAGTCCCACTCTGCCCTGGAACCTGCACTCCACTCAGCCTGGGCACCTCCACTCCACTCAGCCTGGGCACATTAACTCCACTCAGCCTGGGCACATTCACTCCACTCAGCCTGGGCACATTCACTCCACTCAGCCTGGGCACTTCCAGTCCCACTCTGCTGGGAACCTGCACTCCACTCAGCCTGGGCACCTCCACTCCATGCAGCCTGGGCACATTCACTCCACTCAGCCAAGGCACTTCCTGTCCCTCTCTGCCTGGGAACCCCAACTCCACTCAGCCTGGGCACCTCCACTCCACTCAGCCTGGGCACATTCACTCCACTCTGTCTAGGCACATTGACTCCCATTCAGCCTGGGCACATTCACTCCACTCCGCCTGGGCACTTCCAGTCCCACTCTGCCTGGGAACCTGCACTCCACTCGGCCTGGGCACCTCCACTCCACTCAGCCTGGGCACATTCACTCCACTCATCCAGGGCACTTCCAATCCCACTCTGCCTGGGAACCTGCACTCCACTCAGCCTGGGCACCTCCACTCCACTCAGCCTGGGCACATTCACTCCACTCTGCCTGCGCACATTCACTCCACTCAGCCTGGGCACATTCACTCCACTCAGCCTGGGCACTTCCTGTCCCACTCTAATGGGAACCTGCACTCCACTCAGCCTCGGCACCTCCACTCCATTCAGCCTGGGTACATTCACTCCACTCAGCCTTGGCACGTCCAGTCCCACTCTGCCAGGGAACCCCAACTCCACTCAGCCTGGGCACCTCCACTCCACTCAGCCTGGGCACATTCACTGCACTCAGCCTGGGCACTTCCAATCCCACTCTGCCAGGGAACCTGCACTCCACTCAGCCGGGGCACCTCCACTCCATTCAGCCTGGGCACATTCACTCCACTCAGGCTGGGCACTTTCAGTCCCACTCTGCCTGGGAACCTGCACTCCACTCGGCCTGGGCACCTCCACTCCACTCAGCCAGGGCACATTCACTCCACTCAGCCTTGGCACTTCCAGTCCCACTCTGCCAGGGAACCCCAACTCCACTCAGCCTGGGCACCTCCACTCCACTCAGCCTGGGCACATTCACTCCACTCACCGTTGGCACTTCCAGTCCCACTCTGCCAGGGAACCCCAACTCTACTCAGCCTGGGCACCTCCACTCCACTCAGCCTGGGCACATTCACTCCACTCAGCCTGGGCACTTCCAATCCCACTCTGCCTGGGAACCTCCACTCCACTCGGCCTGGGCACCTCCACTCCACTCAGCCTGGGCACATTCACTCCACTCAGCCTGGGCACTTCCAATCCCACTCTGCCTGGGTGCCTGCACTCTACTCAGCCTGGGCACCTCCACTCCACTCAGCCTGGGCACATTAACTCCACTCAGCCTGGGCACATTCACTCCACTCAGCCTGGGCACATTCACTCCACTCAGCCTGGGCACTTCCAGTCCCACTCTGCTGGGAACCTGCACTCCACTCAGCCTGGGCACCTCCACTCCATGCAGCCTGGGCACATTCACTCCACTCAGCCAAGGCACTTCCTGTCCCTCTCTGCCTGGGAACCCCAACTCCACTCAGCCTGGGCACCTCCACTCCACTCAGCCTGGGCACATTCACTCCACTCTGTCTAGGCACATTGACTCCCATTCAGCCTGGGCACATTCACTCCACTCCGCCTGGGCACTTCCAGTCCCACTCTGCCTGGGAACCTGCACTCCACTCGGCCTGGGCACCTCCACTCCACTCAGCCTGGGCACATTCACTCCACTCATCCTGGGCACTTCCAATCCCACTCTGCCTGGGAACCTGCACTCCACTCAGCCTGGGCACCTCCACTCCACTCAGCCTGGGCACATTCACTCCACTCTGCCTGCGCACATTCACTCCACTCAGCCTGGGCACATTCACTCCACTCAGCCTGGGCACTTCCTGTCCCACTCTAATGGGAACCTGCACTCCACTCAGCCTCGGCACCTCCACTCCACTCAGCCTGGGTACATTCACTCCACTCAGCCTTGGCACGTCCAGTCCCACTCTGCCAGGGAACCCCAACTCCACTCAGCCTGGGCACCTCCACTCCACTCAGCCTGGGCACATTCACTGCACTCAGCCTGGGCACTTCCAATCCCACTCTGCCAGGGAACCTGCACTCCACTCAGCCGGGGCACCTCCACTCCATTCAGCCTGGGCACATTCACTCCACTCAGGCTGGGCACTTTCAGTCCCACTCTGCCTGGGAACCTGCACTCCACTCGGCCTGGGCACCTCCACTCCACTCAGCCAGGGCACATTCACTCCACTCAGCCTTGGCACTTCCAGTCCCACTCTGCCAGGGAACCCCAACTCCACTCAGCCTGGGCACCTCCACTCCACTCAGCCTGGGCACTTCCAGTCCCACTCTGCCTGGGTGCCTGCACTCCACTCAGCCTGGGCACCTCCACTCCACTCTGACTGGGAACCTCCGCTACTCCTCTCCACACCCGGCTCTCCACCCGAGTCGCGGGGGCCCACTCTTAAGCCCTCCCGCCGCAAGTTATAGGCCCTTTGCCCGGGCGGAAAGTGAACCGCGGAACTGTGTCCCGCCCTCAATTCTCGTCCGATCGGAACGCGGTTTGGACCCGTTCTCCTGGGCGGCCTCGCAGCCCCTCCAGACCCAGCCAGTTAGCTCCAAGGGGCCGCCCCGAGCACGGGGAGGGGTGACACTTGACGCTTTGGCGCAACGGTGCCCGCGCCACGAGCCAAAAAGCGCCCCCCTCTCTCCGCGCCCATTCAAGGCAATGGGGAAACGCGCGTTTCGGGCTCCGGCGGCCGGGCACATTCACTCCACTCTGTCTTGGCACATTGACTCCCATTCAGCCTGGGCACATTCCCTCCACTCTGCCTGGGCACTTCCAGTCCCACTCTGCCTGGGAACCTGCACTCCACTCGGCCTGGGCACCTCCACTCCACTCAGCCTGGGCACATTCACTCCACTCAGCCTTGGCACTTCCAGTCCCACTCTGCCAGGGAACCCCAACTCCACTCAGCCTGGGCACCTCCACTCCACTCAGCCTGGGCACATTCACTCCACTCAGGCTGGGCACTTCTAATCCCACTCTGCCTGGGAACCTGCACTCCACTCAGCCTGGGCACCTCCACTCCACTCAGCCTGGGCACATTCACTCCACTCCGCCTGGGCACTTCCAGTCCCACTCTGCCTGGGAACCTGCACTCCACTCGGCCTGGGCACCTCCACTCCACTCAGCCTGGGCACATTCACTCCACTCAGCCTGGGCACTTCCAATCCCACTCTGCCTGGGTGCCTGCACTCTACTCAGCCTGGGCACCTCCACTCCACTCAGCCTGGGCACATTCACTCCACTCAGCCAGGGCACATTCACTCCACTCAGCCTGGGCACTTCCAGTCCCACTCTGCCCAGGAACCTCCACTCCCACTCTGACTGGGAACCTCCGCTACTCCTCTCCACACCCGGCTCTCCACCCGACTCATGGGGGCCCACTCTTAAGCCCTCCCGCCGCAAGTAATAGGCCCTTTGCCCGGGTGGAAAGTGAACCGCGGAACTGTGTCCCGCCCTCAATTCTCGTCCGATCGGAACGCGGTTTGGACCCGTTCTCCTGGGCGGCCTCGCAGCCCCTCCAGACCCAGCTAGTTAGCTCCAAGGGGCCGCCCCGAGCACGGGGAGGGGTGACACTTGACGCTTTGGCGCAACGGTGCCCGCGCCACGAGCCAAAAAGCACCCTTCTCTCTCCGCGCCCATTCAAGGCAATGGGGAAACGCACGTTTCGGGCTCCGGCGGCCGGGCACATTCACTCCACTCTGTCTAGGCACATTGACTCCCATTCAGCCTGGGCACATTCACTCCACTCCGCCTGGGCACTTCCAGTCCCACTCTGCCTGGGAACCTGCACTCCACTCGGCCTGGGCACCTCCACTCCACTCAGCCTGGGCACATTCACTCCACTCAGCCTTGGCACTTCCAGTCCCACTCTGCCAGGGAACCCCAACTCCACTCAGCCTGGGCACCTCCACTCCACTCAGCCTGGGCACATTCACTCCACTCAGCCTGGGCACTTCCAGTCCCACTCTGCCTGGGAACCTGCACTCCACTCAGCCTGGGCACCTCCAATCCACTCAGCCTGGGCACATTCTCTCCAGTCAGCCTGGGCACATTCACTCCACTCAGCCTGGGCACCTCCACTCCACTCAGCCTGGCCACATTCACTCCACTCAGCCAGGGCACATTCACTCCACTCAGCCTGGGCACTTCCAGTCCCACTCTGCCCAGGAACCTCCACTCCCACTCTGACTGGGAACCTCCGCTACTCCTCTCCACACCCGGCTCTCCACCCGACTCACGGGGGCCCACTCTTAAGCCCTCCCGCCGCAAGTAATAGGCCCTTTGCCCGGGTGGAAAGTGAACCGCGGAACTGTGTCCCGCCCTCAATTCTCGTCCGATCGGAACGCGGTTTGGACCCGTTCTCCTGGGCGGCCTCGCAGCCTCTCCAGACCCAGCTAGTTAGCTCCAAGGGGCCGCCCCGAGCACGGGGAGGGGTGACACTTGACGCTTTGGCGGAACGGTGCCCGCGCCACGAGCCAAAAAGCGCCCCCCTCTCTCCGCGCCCATTCAAGGCAATGGGGAAACGCACGTTTCGGGCTCCGGCGGCTGGGCACATTCACTCCACTCTGTCTAGGCACATTGACTCCCATTCAGCCTGGGCACATTCACTCCACTCCGCCTGGGCACTTCCAGTCCCACTCTGCCTGGGAACCTGCACTCCACTCGGCCTGGGCACCTCCACTCCACTCAGCCTGGGCACATTCACTCCACTCAGCCTTGGCACTTCCAGTCCCACTCTGCCAGGGAACCCCAACTCCACTCAGCCTGGGCACCTCCACTCCACTCAGCCTGGGCACATTCACTGCACTCAGCCTGGGCACTTCCAATCCCACTCTGCCTGGGAACCGGCACTCCACTCAGCCTGGGCACCTCCACTCCACTCAGCCTGGGTACATTCACTCCACGCAGCCTGGGCACATTCACTCCACTCAGCCAGGGCACTTCCAGTCCCTCTCTGCCTGGGAACCCCAACTCCACTCAGCCTGGGCACCTCCACTCCACTCAGCCTGGGCACATTCACTTCACTCTGTCTAGGCACATTGACTCCCATTCAGCCTGGGCACATTCACTCCACTCCGCCTGGGCACTTCCAGTCCCACTCTGCCTGGGAACCTGCACTCCACTCGGCCTGGGCACCTCCACTCCACTCAGCCTGGGCACATTCACTCCACTCAGCCTGGACACTTCCAATCCCACTCTGCCTGGGAACCTGCACTCCACTCAGCCTGGGCACATTCACTCCACTCTGCCTGGGCACATTCACTCCACTCAGCCTGGGCACATTCACTCCACTCAGCCTGGGCACTTCCAGTCCCACTCTGCTGGGAACCTGCACTCCACTCAGCCTGGGCACCTCCACTCCACTCAGCCTGGGTACATTCACTCCACTCAGCCTTGGCACGTCCAGTCCCACTCTGCCAGGGAACCCCAACTCCACTCAGCCTGGGCACCTCCACTCCACTCAGCCTGGGCACATTCACTGCACTCAGCCTTGGCACTTCCAGTCCCACTCTGCCAGGGAACCCCAACTCCACTCAGCCTGGGCACCTCCACTCCACTCAGCCTGGGCACATTCACTCCACTCAGCCTGGGCACTTCCAATCCCACTCTGCCAGGGAACCTGCACTCCACTCAGCCTGGGCACCTCCACTCCATTCAGCCTGGGGCACATTCACTCCACTCAGCCTGGGCACTTTCAGTCCCACTCTGCCTGGGAACCTGCACTCCACTCGGCCTGGGCACCTCCACTCCATTCAGCCTGGGGCACATTCACTCCACTCAGCCTGGGCACATTCACTCCACTCTGTCTAGGCACATTGACTCCCATTCAGCCTGGGAACATTCACTCCACTCAGCCTGGGCACATTCACTCCACTCAGCCTGGGCACTTCCAGTCCCACTCTGCTGGGAACCTGCACTCCACTCAGCCTGGGAACCTCCACTCCACGCAGCCTGGGCACATTCACTCCACTCAGCCAGGGCACTTCCAGTCCCTCTCTGCCTGGGAACCCCAACTCCACTCAGCCTGGGCACCTCCACTCCACTCAGCCTGGGCACATTCACTTCACTCTGTCTAGGCACATTGACTCCCATTCAGCCTGGGCACATTCACTCCACTCCGCCTGGGCACTTCCAGTCCCACTCTGCCTGGGAACCTGCACTCCACTCGGCCTGGGCACCTCCACTCCACTCAGCCTGGGCACATTCACTCCACTCAGCCTGGACACTTCCAATCCCACTCTGCCTGGGAACCTGCACTCCACTCAGCCTGGGCACATTCACTCCACTCTGCCTGGGCACATTCACTCCACTCAGCCTGGGCACATTCACTCCACTCAGCCTGGGCACTTCCAGTCCCACTCTGCTGGGAACCTGCACTCCACTCAGCCTGGGCACCTCCACTCCACTCAGCCTGGGTACATTCACTCCACTCAGCCTTGGCACGTCCAGTCCCACTCTGCCAGGGAACCCCAACTCCACTCAGCCTGGGCACCTCCACTCCACTCAGCCTGGGCACATTCACTGCACTCAGCCTGGGCACTTCCAGTCCCACTCTGCCAGGGAACCCCAACTCCACTCAGCCTGGGCACCTCCACTCCACTCAGCCTGGGCACATTCACTCCACTCAGCCTGGGAACTTCCAATCCCACTCTGCCAGGGAACCTGCACTCCACTCAGCCTGGGCACCTCCACTCCATTCAGCCTGGGGCACATTCACTCCACTCAGCCTGGGCACTTTCAGTCCCACTCTGCCTGGGAACCTGCACTCCACTCGGCCTGGGCACCTCCACTCCATTCAGCCTGGGGCACATTCACTCCACTCAGCCTGGGCACATTCACTCCACTCTGTCTAGGCACATTGACTCCCATTCAGCCTGGGAACATTCACTCCACTCAGCCTGGGCACTTCCAGTCCCACTCTGCCTGGGAACCTGCACTCCACTCAGCCTGGGACCCTCCAATCCACTCAGCCTGGGCACATTCTCTCCAGTCAGCCTGGGCACATTCACTCCACTCAGCCTGGGCACATTCACTCCACTCAGCCTGGGCACATTCACTCCACTCAGCCAGGGCACATTCACTCCACTCAGCCTGGGCACTTCCAGTCCCACTCTGCCCAGGAACCTCCACTCCCACTCTGACTGGGAACCTCCGCTACTCCTCTCCACACCCGGCTCTCCACCCGACTCGCGGGGGCCCACTCTTAAGCCCTGCCGCCGCAAGTTATAGGCCCTTTGCCCGGGCGTAAAGTGAACCGCGGAACTGTGTCCCGCCCTCAATTCTCGTCCGATCGGAACGCGGTTTGGACCCGTTCTCCTGGGCGGCCTCGCAGCCCCTCCAGACCCAGCTAGTTAGCTCCAAGGGGCCGCCCCGAGCACGGGGAGGGGTGACACTTGACGCTTTGGGGCAACGGTGCCCGCGCCACGAGCCAAAAAGCGCCCCCCTCTCTCCGCGCCCATTCAAGGCAATGGGGAAACGCACGTTTCGGGCTCCGGCGGCCGGGCACATTCACTCCACTCTGTCTAGGCACATTGACTTCCATTCAGCCTGGGCACATTCACTCCACTCCGCCTGGGCACTTCCAGTCCCACTCTGCCTGGGAACCTGCACTCCACTCGGCCTGGGCACCTCCACTCCAGTCAGCCTGGGCACATTCACTCCACTCAGCCTGGGCACTTCCAATCCCACTCTGCCAGGGAACCTGCACTCCACTCAGCCTGGGCACATGCAATCCACTCAGCCTGGGGACATTCACTCCACTCAGCCTGGGAACTTCCAATCCCACTCTGCCTGGGAACCAGCACTCCACTCAGCCTGGGCACCTCCACTCCACTCAGCCTGGGTACATTCACTCCACTCAGCCTTGGCACTTCCAGTCCCACTCTGCCAGGGAACCCCAACTCCACTCAGCCTGGGCACCTCCACTCCACTCAGCCTGGGCACATTCACTCCACTCAGCCTGGGCACTTCCAATCCCACTCTGCCTGGGAACCTGCACTCCACTCAGCCTGGGCACCTCCACTCCACTCAGCCTGGGTACTTCCAATCCCACTCTGCTGGGAACCTGCACTCCACTCAGCCTGGGAACCTCCACTCCACGCAGCCTGGGCACATTCACTCCACTCAGCCAGGGCACTTCCAGTCCCTCTCTGCCTGGGAACCCCAACTCCACTCAGCCTGGGCACCTCAACTCCACTCAGCCTGGGCACATTCACTCCACTCTGTCTAGGCACATTGACTCCCATTCAGCCTGGGCACATTCACTCCACTCCGCCTGGGCACTTCCAGTCCCACTCTGCCTGGGAACCTGCACTCCACTCGGCCTGGGCACCTCCACTCCACTCAGCCTGGGCACATTCACTCCACTCATCCTGGGCACTTCCAATCCCACTCTGCCTGGGAACCTGCACTCCACTCAGCCTGGGCACCTGCACTCCACTCAGCCTGGGTACATTACTCCACTCAGCCTGGGCACTTCCAATCCCACTCTGCCTGGGAACCTGCACTCCACTCAGCCTGGGCACCTCCACTCCACTCAGCCGGGGCACATTCACTCCACTCAGCGTTGGCACTTCCAGTCCCACTCTGCCAGGGAACCCCAACTCCACTCAGCCTGGGCACCTCCACTCCACTCAGCCTGGGCACATTCACTCCACTCACCGTTGGCACTTCCAGTCCCACTCTGCCAGGGAACCCCAACTCTACTCAGCCTGGGCACCTCCACTCCACTCAGCCTGGGCACATTCACTCCACTCAGCCTGGGCACTTCCAATCCCACTCTGCCTGGGAACCTCCACTCCACTCGGCCTGGGCACCTCCACTCCACTCAGCCTGGGCACATTCACTCCACTCAGCCTGGGCACTTCCAGTCCCACTCTGCCTGGGAACCTGCACTCCACTCGGCCTGGGCACCTCCACTCCACTCAGCCTGGGCACATTCACTCCACTCAGCCTGGGCACTTCCAATCCCACTCTGCCTGGGTGCCTGCACTCCACTCAGCCTGGGCACCTCCACTCCACTCAGCCTGGCCACATTCACTCCACTCAGCCAGGGCACATTCACTCCACTCAGCCTGGGCACTTCCAGTCCCACTCTGCCCAGGAACCTCCACTCCCACTCTGACTGGGAACCTCCGCTTCTCCTCTCCACACCCGGCTCTCCACCCGACTCACGGGGGCCCACTCTTAAGCCCTCCCGCCGCAAGTAATAGGCCCTTTGCCCGGGTGGGAAGTGAACCGCGGAACTGTGTCCCGCCCTCAATTCTCGTCCGATCGGAACGCGGTTTGGACCCGTTCTCCTGGGCGGCCTCGCAGCCCCTCCAGACCCAGCTAGTTAGCTCCAAGGGGCCGCCCCGAGCACGGGGAGGGGTGACACTTGACGCTTTGGCGGAACGGTGCCCGCGCCACGAGCCAAAAAGCGCCCCCCTCTCTCCGCGCCCATTCAAGGCAATGGGGAAACGCACGTTTCGGGCTCCGGCGGCTGGGCACATTCACTCCACTCTGTCTAGGCACATTGACTCCCATTCAGCCTGGGCACATTCACTCCATTCCGCCTGGGCACTTCCAGTCCCACTCTGCCTGGGAACCTGCACTCCACTCGGCCTGGGCACCTCCACTCCACTCAGCCTGGGCACATTCACTCCACTCAGCCTTGGCACTTCCAGTCCCACTCTGCCAGGGAACCCCAACTCCACTCAGCCTGGGCACCTCCACTCCACTCAGCCTGGGCACATTCACTGCACTCAGTCTGGGCACTTCCAATCCCACTCTGCCTGGGAACCGGCACTCCACTCAGCCTGGGCACCTCCACTCCACTCAGCCTGGGTACATTCACTCCACTCAGCCTGGGCACTTCCAATCCCACTCTGCCAGGGAACCTGCACTCCACTCAGCCTGGGCACCTCCACTCCATTCAGCCTGGGGCACATTCACTCCACTCAGCCTGGGCACTTTCAGTCCCACTCTGCCTGGGAACCTGCACTCCACTCGGCCTGGGCACCTCCACTCCATTCAGCCTGGGGCACATTCACTCCACTCAGCCTGGGCACATTCACTCCACTCTGTCTAGGCACATTGACTCCCATTCAGCCTGGGAACATTCACTCCACTCAGCCTTGGCACTTCCAGTCCCACTCTGCCAGGGAACCCCAACTCCACTCAGCCTGGGCACCTCCACTCCACTCAGCCTGGGCACATTCACTCCACTCAGCCTGGGCACTTCCAATCCCACTCTGCCTGGGAACCTGCACTCCACTCAGCCTGGGAACCTCCACTCCACTCAGCCTGGGTACATTCACTCCACTCAGCCTGGGCACTTCCAATCCCACTCTGCCTGGGAACCTGCACTCCACTCAGCCTGGGCACCTCCACTCCACTCAGCCTGGGCACATTCACTCCACTCAGCCTTGGCACTTCCAGTCCCACTCTGCCAGGGACCCCCAACTCCACTCAGCCTGGGCACCTCCACTCCACTCAGCCTTGGCACATTCACTCCACTCAGCCTGGGCACTTCGAGTCCCACTCTGCCTGGGAGCCTGCACTCTTCTCGGCCTGGGCACCTCCACTCCACTCAGCCTGGGCACATTCACTCCACTCAGCCTGGGCACTTCCAGTCCCACTCTGCCTGGGTGCCTGCACTCCACTCAGCCTGGGCACCTCCACTCCACTCAGCCTGGGCACATTCACTCCACTCTGCCTGGGCACATTCACTCCACTCAGCCTGGGCACTTCCACTCCCACTCTGCCTGGGAACCTGCACTCCACTCAGCCTGGGCACCTCCAATCCACTCAGCCTGGGCACATTCTCTCCAGTCAGCCTGGGCACATTCACTCCACTCAGCCTGGGCACCTCCACTCCACTCAGCCTGGCCACATTCACTCCACTCAGCCAGGGCACATTCACTCCACTCAGCCTGGGCACTTCCAGTCCCACTCTGCCCAGGAACCTCCACTCCCACTCTGACTGGGAACCTCCGCTACTCCTCTCCACACCCGGCTCTCCACCCGACTCACGGGGGCCCACTCTTAAGCCCTCCCGCCGCAAGTAATAGGCCCTTTGCCCGGGTGGAAAGTGAACCGCGGAACTGTGTCCCGCCCTCAATTCTCGTCCGATCGGAACGCGGTTTGGACCCGTTCTCCTGGGCGGCCTCGCAGCCCCTCCAGACCCAGCTAGTTAGCTCCAAGGGGCCGCCCCGAGCACGGGGAGGGGTGACACTTGACGCTTTGGCGCAACGGTGCCCGCGCCACGAGCCAAAAAGCGCCCCCCTCTCTCCGCGCCCATTCAAGGCAATGGGGAAACGCACGTTTCGGGCTCCGGCGGCTGGGCAAGTTCACTCCACTCTGTCTAGGCACATTGACTCCCATTCAGCCTGGGCACATTCACTCCACTCCGCCTGGGCACTTCCAGTCCCACTCTGCCTGGGAACCTGCACTCCACTCGGCCTGGGCACCTCCACTCCACTCAGCCTGGGCACATTCACTCCACTCAGCCTTGGCACTTCCAGTCCCACTCTGCCAGGGAACCCCAACTCCACTCAGCCTGGGCACCTCCACTCCACTCAGCCTGGGCACATTCACTCCACTCAGCCTGGGCACTTCCAATCCCACTCTGCCTGGGAACCTGCACTCCACTCAGCCTGGGAACCTCCACTCCACTCAGCCTGGGTACATTCACTCCACTCAGCCTGGGCACTTCCAATCCCACTCTGCCTGGGAACCTGCACTCCACTCAGCCTGGGCACCTCCACTCCACTCAGCCTGGGCACATTCACTCCACTCAGCCTTGGCACTTCCAGTCCCACTCTGCCAGGGACCCCCAACTCCACTCAGCCTGGGCACCTCCACTCCACTCAGCCTTGGCACATTCACTCCACTCAGCCTGGGCACTTCCAGTCCCACTCTGCCTGGGACCCTGCACTCCACTCAGCCTGGGCACCTCCACTCCACTCAGCCTGGGCACATTCACTCCACTCTGCCTGGGCACATTCACTCCACTCAGCCTGGAAACATTCACTCCACTCAGCCTGGGCACTTCCAGTCCCACTCTGCTGGGAACCTGCACTCCACTCAGCCTGGGAACCTCCACTCCACGCAGCCTGGGCACATTCACTCCACTCAGCCAGGGCACTTCCAGTCCCTCTCTGCCTGGGAACCCCAACTCCACTCAGCCTGGGCACCTCCACTCCACTCAGCCTGGGCACATTCACTCCACTCTGTCTAGGCACATTGACTCCCATTCAGCCTGGGCACATTCACTCCACTCCGCCTGGGCACTTCCAGTCCCACTCTGCCTGGGAACCTGCACTCCACTCGGCCTGGGCACCTCCACTCCACTCAGCCTGGGCACATTCACTCCACTCATCCTGGGCACTTCCAATCCCACTCTGCCTGGGAACCTGCACTCCACTCAGCCTGGGCACCTGCACTCCACTCAGCCTGGGTACATTACTCCACTCAGCCTGGGCACTTCCAATCCCACTCTGCCTGGGAACCTGCACTCCACTCAGCCTGGGCACCTCCACTCCACTCAGCCGGGGCACATTCACTCCACTCAGCGTTGGCACTTCCAGTCCCACTCTGCCAGGGAACCCCAACTCCACTCAGCCTGGGCACCTCCACTCCACTCAGCCTGGGCACATTCACTCCACTCACCGTTGGCACTTCCAGTCCCACTCTGCCAGGGAACCCCAACTCTACTCAGCCTGGGCACCTCCACTCCACTCAGCCTGGGCACATTCACTCCACTCAGCCTGGGCACTTCCAATCCCACTCTGCCTAGGAACCTACACTCCACTCGGCCTGGGCACCTCCACTCCACTCAGCCTGGGCACATTCACTCCACTCAGCCTGGGCACTTCCAATCCCACTCTGCCTGGGTGCCTGCACTCTACTCAGCCTGGGCACCTCCACTCCACTCAGCCTGGGCACATTCACTCCACTCAGCCAGGGCACATTCACTCCACTCAGCCTGGGCACTTCCAGTCCCACTCTGCCCAGGAACCTCCACTCCCACTCTGACTGGGAACCTCCGCTACTCCTCTCCACACCCGGCTCTCCACCCGACTCGCGGGGGCCCACTCTTAAGCCCTCCCGCCGCAAGTTATAGGCCCTTTGCCCGGGCGGAAAGTGAACCGCGGAACTGTGTCCCGCCCTCAATTCTCGTCCGATCGGAACCCGGTTTGGACCCATTCTCCTGGGCGGCCTCGCAGCCCCTCCAGACCAGGCTAGTTAGCTCCAAGGGGCCGCCCCGAGCACGGGGAGGGGTGACACTTGACGTTTTGGCGCAACAGTGCCCGCGCCATGAGCCAAAAAGCGCCCCCCTCTCTCCGCGCCCATTCAAGGCAATGGGGAAACGCACGTTTCGGGCTCTGGCGGCCGGGCACATTCACTCCACTCTGTCTAGGCACATTGACTCCCATTCAGCCTGGGCACATTCACTCCACTCCGCCTGGGCACTTCCAGTCCCACTCTGCCTGGGAACCTGCACTCCACTCGGCCTGGGTACCTCCACTCCACTCAGCCTGGGCACATTCACTCCACTCAGCCTGGGCACTTCCAATCCCACTCTGCCTGGGAACCTGCACTCCACTCAGCCTGGGCACCTCCACTCAGCCTGGGCACCTCCACTCCATTCAGCCTGGGCACATTCACTCCACTCAGCCTGGGCACTTGCAGTCACACTCTGCCTGGGAACCTGCACTCCACTCGGCCTGGGCATCTCCACTCCACTCAGCCTGGGCACATTCACTCCACTCAGCCTTGGCACTTCCAGTCCCACTCTGCCAGGGAACCCCAACTCCACTCAGCCTGGGCACCTCCACTCCACTCAGCCTGTGCACATTCACTCCACTCAGCCTGGGCACTTCCAGTCCCACTCTGCCTGGGAGCCTGCACTCTTCTCGGCCTGGGCACCTCCACTCCACTCAGCCTGGGCACATTCACTCCACTCAGCCTGGGCACTTCCAGTCCCACTCTGCCTGGGTGCCTGCACTCCACTCAGCCTGGGCACCTCCACTCCACTCAGCCTGGGCACATTCACTCCACTCTGCCTGGGCACATTCACTCCACTCAGCCTGGGCACTTCCACTCCCACTCTGCCTGGGAACCTGCACTCCACTCAGCCTGGGCACCTCCAATCCACTCAGCCTGGGCACATTCTCTCCAGTCAGCCTGGGCACATTCACTCCACTCAGCCTGGGCACCTCCACTCCACTCAGCCTGGCCACATTCACTCCACTCAGCCAGGGCACATTCACTCCACTCAGCCTGGGCACTTCCAGTCCCACTCTGCCCAGGAACCTCCACTCCCACTCTGACTGGGAACCTCCGCTACTCCTCTCCACACCCGGCTCTCCACCCGACTCACGGGGGCCCACTCTTAAGCCCTCCCGCCGCAAGTAATAGGCCCTTTGCCCGGGTGGAAAGTGAACCGCGGAACTGTGTCCCGCCCTCAATTCTCGTCCGATCGGAACGCGGTTTGGACCCGTTCTCCTGGGGGGCCTCGCAGCCCCTCCAGACCCAGCTAGTTAGCTCCAAGGGGCCGCCCCGAGCACGGGGAGGGGTGACACTTGACGCTTTGGCGGAACGGTGCCCGCGCCACGAGCCAAAAAGCGCCCCCCTCTCTCCGCGCCCATTCAAGGCAATGGGGAAACGCACGTTTCGGGCTCCGGCGGCTGGGCACATTCACTCCACTCTGTCTAGGCACATTGACTCCCATTCAGCCTGGGCACATTCACTCCACTCCGCCTGGGCACTTCCAGTCCCACTCTGCCTGGGAACCTGCACTCCACTCGGCCTGGGCACCTCCACTCCACTCAGCCTGGGCACATTCACTCCACTCAGCCTTGGCACTTCCAGTCCCACTCTGCCAGGGAACCCCAACTCCACTCAGCCTGGGCACCTCCACTCCACTCAGCCTGGGCACATTCACTCCACTCAGCCTGGGCACTTCTAATCCCACTCTGCCTGGGAACCTGCACTCCACTCAGCCTGGGAACCTCCACTCCACTCAGCCTGGGTACATTCACTCCACTCAGCCTGGGCACTTCCAATCCCACTCTGCCTGGGAACCTGCACTCCACTCAGCCTGGGCACCTCCACTCCACTCAGCCTGGGCACATTCACTCCACTCAGCCTTGGCACTTCCAGTCCCACTCTGCCAGGGACCCCCAACTCCACTCAGCCTGGGCACCTCCACTCCACTCAGCCTGGGCACATTCACTCCACTCAGCCTGCGCACTTCCAGTCCCACTCTGCCTGGGACCCTGCACTCCACTCAGCCTGGGCACCTCCACTCCACTCAGCCTGGGCACATTCACTCCACTCTGCCTGGGCACATTCACTCCACTCAGCCTGGAAACATTCACTGCACTCAGCCTGGGCACTTCCAGTCCCACTCTGCTGGAAACCTGCACTCCACTCAGCCTGGGAACCTCCACTCCACGCAGCCTGGGCACATTCACTCAACTCAGCCAGGGCACTTCCAGTCCCTCTCTTCCTGGGAACCCCAACTCCACTCAGCCTGGGCACCTCCACTCCACTCAGCCTGGGCACATTCACTCCACTCTGTCTAGGCACATTGACTCCCATTCAGCCTGGGCACATTCACTCCACTCCGCCTGGGCACTTCCAGTCCCACTCTGCCTGGGAACCTGCACTCCACTCGGCCTGGGCACCTCCACTCCACTCAGCCTGGGCACATTCACTCCACTCATCCTGGGCACTTCCAATCCCACTCTGCCTGGGAACCTGCACTCCACTCAGCCTGGGCACCTGCACTCCACTCAGCCTGGGTACATTACTCCACTCAGCCTGGGCACTTCCAATCCCACTCTGCCTGGGAACCTGCACTCCACTCAGCCTGGGCACCTCCACTCCACTCAGCCGGGGCACATTCACTCCACTCAGCGTTGGCACTTCCAGTCCCACTCTGCCAGGGAACCCCAACTCCACTCAGCCTGGGCACCTCCACTCCACTCAGCCTGGGCACATTCACTCCACTCACCGTTGGCACTTCCAGTCCCACTCTGCCAGGGAACCCCAACTCTACTCAGCCTGGGCACCTCCACTCCACTCAGCCTGGGCACATTCACTCCACTCAGCCTGGGCACTTCCAATCCCACTCTGCCTGGGAACCTCCACTCCACTCGGCCTGGGCACCTCCACTCCACTCAGCCTGGGCACCTCCACTCCACTCAGCCTGGGTACATTCACTCCACTCAGCCTGTGCTCTTCCAATCCCACTCTGCCTGGGAACCTGCACTCCACTCAGCCTGGGCACCTCCACTCCACTCAGCCTGGGTACTTCCAATCCCACTCTGCTGGGAACCTGCACTCCACTCAGCCTGGGAACCTCCACTCCACGCAGCCTGGGCACATTCACTCCACTCAGCCAGGGCACTTCCAGTCCCTCTCTGCCTGGGAACCCCAACTCCACTCAGCCTGGGCACCTCCACTCCACTCAGCCTGGGCACATTCACTCCACTCTGTCTAGGCACATTGACTCCCATTCAGCCTGGGAACATTCACTCCACTCAGCCATGGCACATTCACTCCACTCAGCCTGGGCACTTCCAGTCCCACTCTGGCTGGGAACCTGCACTCCACTCAGCCTGGGCACCTCCAATCCACTCAGCCTGGGCACATTCTCTCCAGTCAGCCTGGGCACATTCACTCCACTCAGCCTGGGCACATTCACTCCACTCAGCCAGGGCACATTCACTCCACTCAGCCTGGGCACTTCCAGTCCCACTCTGCCCAGGAACCTCCACTCCCACTCTGACTGGGAACCTCCGCTACTCCTCTCCACACCCGGCTCTCCACCCGACTCGCGAGGGCCCACTCTTAAGCCCTCCCGCCGCAAGTTATAGGCCCTTTGCCCGGGCGGAAAGTGAACCGCGGAACTGTGTCCCGCCCTCAATTCTCGTCCGATCGGAACGCGGTTTGGACCCGTTCTCCTGGGCGGCCTCGCAGGCCCTCCAGACCCAGCTAGTTAGCTCCAAGGGGCCGACCCGAGCACGGGGAGGTGTGACACTTGACGCTTTGGCGGAACGGTGCCCGCGCCACGAGCCAAAAAGCGCCCCCCTCTCTCCGCGCCCATTGAAGGCAATGGGGAAACGCACGTTTCGGGCTCCGGCGGCCGGGCACATTCACTCCACTCTTTCTAGGCACATTGACTCCCATTCAGCCTGGGCACATTCACTCCACTCCGCCTGGGCACTTCCAGTCCCACTCTGCCTGGGAACCTGCACTCCACTCGGCCTGGGCACCTCCACTCCACTCAGCCTGGGCACATTCACTCCACTCAGCCTGGGCACTTCCAATCCCACTCTGCCTGGGAACCTGCACTCCACTCAGCCTGGGCACCTCCACTCAGCCTGGGCACCTCCACTCCATTCAGCCTGGGCACATTCACTCCACTCAGCCTGGGCACTTTCAGTCACACTCTGCCTGGGAACCTGCACTCCACTCGGCCTGGGCATCTCCACTCCACTCAGCCTGGGCACATTCACTCCACTCAGCCTTGGCACTTCCAGTCCCACTCTGCCAGGGACCCCCAACTCCACTCAGCCTGGGCACCTCCACTCCACTCAGCCTGGGCACATTCACTCCACTCAGCCTGGGCACTTCAAGTCCCACTCTGCCAGGGACCCCCAACTCCACTCAGCCTGGGCACATCCACTCCACTCAGCCTGGGCACATTCACTCCACTCTGTCTAGGCACATTGACTCCCATTCAGCCTGGGCACATTCACTCCACTCCGCCTGGGCACTTCCAGTCCCACTCTGCCTGGGAACCTGCACTCCACTCGGCCTGGGCACCTCCACTCCACTCAGCCTGGGCACATTCACTCCACTCAGCCTGGGCACTTCCAATCCCACTCTGCCTGGGAACCTGCACTCCACTCAGCCTGGGCACCTCCACTCAGCCTGGGCACCTCCACTCCATTCAGCCTGGGCACATTCACTCCACTCAGCCTGGGCACTTTCAGTCACACTCTGCCTGGGAACCTGCACTCCACTCGGCCTGGGCATCTCCACTCCACTCAGCCTGGGCACATTCACTCCACTCAGCCTTGGCACTTCCAGTCCCACTCTGCCAGGGACCCCCAACTCCACTCAGCCTGGGCACCTCCACTCCACTCAGCCTGGGCACATTCACTCCACTCAGCCTTGGCACTTCCAGTCCCACTCTGCCAGGGAACCTGCACTCCACTCGGCCTGGGCACCTCCACTCCACTCAGCCTGGGCACATTCACTCCACTCAGCCTGGGCACTTCCAATCCCACTCTGCCTTGGTGCCTGCACTCCACTCAGCCTGGGCACCTCCACTCCACTCAGCCTGGCCACATTCACTCCACTCAGCCAGGGCACATTCACTCCACTCAGCCTGGGCACTTCCAGTCCCACTCTGCCCAGGAACCTCCACTCCCACTCTGACAGGGAACCTCCGCTACTCTTCTCCACACCCGGCTCTCCACCCGACTCGCGGGGGCCCACTCTTAAGCCCTCCCGCCGCAAGTTATAGGCCCTTTTCCCGGGCGGAAAGTGAACCGCGGAACTGTGTCCCGCCCTCAATTCTCGTCCGATCGGAACGCGGTTTGGACCCGTTCTCCTGGGCGGCCTCGCAGCCCCTCCAGACCCAGCCAGTTAGCTCCAAGGGGCCGCCCCGAGCACGGGGAGGTGTGACACTTGACGCTTTGGCGCAACGGTGCCCGCGCCACTAGTCAAAAAGCGCCCCCCTCTCTCCGCGCCCATTCAAGGCAATGGGGAAACGCACGTTTCGGGCTCCGGCGGCCGGGCACATTCACTCCACTCTGTCTAGGCACATTGACTCCAATTCAGCCTGGGCACATTCACTCCACTCCGCCTGGGCACTTCCAGTCCCACTCTGCCTGGGAACTTGCACTCCACTCGGCTTGGGCACCTCCACTCCACTCAGCCTGGGCACATTCACTCCACTCAGCCTGGGCACTTCCAATCCCACTCTGCCTGGGAACCTGCACTCCTCTCAGCCTGGGCACCTGCACTCCACTCAGCCTGGGTACATTACTCCACTCAGCCTGGGCACTTCCAATCCCACTGTGCCTGGGAACCAGCACTCCACTCAGCCTGGGCACCTCCACTCCACTCAGCCTGGGCACATTCACTCCACTCAGCGTTGGCACTTCCAGTCCCACTCTGCCAGGGAACCCCAACTCCACTCAGCCTGTGCACCTCCACTCCACTCAGCCTGGGCACATTCACTCCACTCACCGTTGGCACTTCCAGTCCCACTCTGGCAGGGAACCCCAACTCCATTCAGCCTGGGCACCTCCACTCCAATCAGCCTGGGCACATTCACTCCACTCAGCCTGGGCACTTCCAATCCCACTCTGCCTGGGAACCTGCACTCCACTCAGCCTGGGCACCTCCACTCCATTCAGCCTGGGCACATTCACTCCACTCAGCCTGGGCACTTCCAGTCCCACTCTGCCTGGGAACCTGCACTCCACTCAGCCTGGGCACCTCCACTCCACTCAGCCTGGGCACATTCACTCCACTCTGCCTGGGCACATTCACTCCACTCAGCCTGGGCACATTCACTCCACTCAGCCTGGTCACTTCCAGTCCCACTCTGCTGGGAGCCTGCACTCCACTCAGCCTGGGAACCTCCACTCCACGCAGCCTGGGCACATTCACTCCACTCAGCCAGGGCACTTCCAGTCCCTCTCTGCCTGGGAACCCCAACTCCACTCAGCCTGGGCACCTCCACTCCACTCAGCCTGGGCACATTCACTCCACTCTGTCTAGGCACATTGACTCCCATTCAGCCTGGGATCTTTCACTCCACTCAGCCTGGGCACATTCACTCCACTCAGCCTGGGCACTTCCAGTCCCACTCTGCCTGGGAACCTGCACTCCACTCAGCCTGGGCACCTCCAATCCACTCAGCCTGGGCACATTCTCTCCACTCAGCCTGAGCACATTCACTCCACTCAGCCTGGGCACATTCACTCCACTCAGCCTGGCCACATTCACTCCACTCAGCCAGGGCACATTCACTCCACTCAGCCTGGGCACTTCCAGTCCCACTCTGCCCAGGAACCTCCACTCCACTCAGCCTGGGCACATTCACTCCACTCAGCCTGGGCACATTCACTCCACTCAGCCTGGGCACATTCACTCCACTCAGCCTGGGCACTTCCAGTCCCACTCTGCTGGGAACCTGCACTCCACTCAGCCTGGGAACCTCCACTCCACGCAGCCTGGGCACATTCACTCCACTCAGCCAGGGCACTTCCAGTCCCTCTCTGCCTGGGAACCCCAACTCCACTCAGCCTGGGCACCTCCACTCCACTCAGCCTGGGCACATTCACTCCACTCTGTCTAGGCACATTGACTCCCATTCAGCCTGGGCACATTCACTCCACTCCGCCTGGGCACTTCCAGTCCCACTCTGCCTGGGAACCTGCACTCCACTCGGCCTGGGCACCTCCACTCCACTCAGCCTGGGCACATTCACTCCACTCAGCCTGGGCACTTCCAATCCCACTCTGCCTGGGAAACTGCACTCCACTCAGCCTGGGCACCTCCACTCCACTCAGCCTGGGCACATTCACTCCACTCAGCCTGGGCACATTCACTCCACTCAGCCTGGGCACTTCCAGTCCCACTCTGCTGGGAACCTGCACTCCACTCAGCCTGGGCACCTCCACTCCACTCAGCCTGGGTACATTCACTCCACTCAGCCTTGGCACTTCCAGTCCCACTCTGCCAGGGTACCCCAACTCCACTCAGCCTGGCACCTCCACTCCACTCACCCTGGGCACATTCACTGCACTCAGCCTGGGCACTTCCAATCCCACTCTGCCTGGGAACCTGCACTCCACTCAGCCTTGGCACCTCCACTCCACTCAGCCTCGGCACATTCACTCCACTCTGCCTGGGCACATTCACTCCACTCAGCTTGGGGACATTCAATCCACTCAGCCTGGGAACTTCCAATCCCACTCTGCCTGGGAACCGGCACTCCACTCAGCCTGGGCACCTCCACTCCACTCAGCCTGGGTACATTCACTCCACTCAGCCTTGGCACTTCCAGTCCCACTCTGCCAGGGAACCCCAACTCCACTCAGCCTGGGCACCTCCACTCCACTCAGCCTGGGCACATTCACTCCACTCAGCCTGGGAACTTCCAATCCCACTCTGCCTGGGAACCTGCACTCCACTCAGCCTGGGCACCTCCACTCCACTCAGCCTGGGTACTTCCAATCCCACTCTGCTGGGAACCTGCACTCCACTCAGCCTGGGAACCTCCACTCCACGCAGCCTGGGCACATTCACTCCACTCAGCCAGGGCACTTCCAGTCCCTCTCTGCCTGGGAACCCCAACTCCACTCAGCCTGGGCACCTCCACTCCACTCAGCCTGGGCACATTCACTCCACTCTGTCTAGGCACATTGACTCCCATTAAGCCTGGGAACATTCATTCCACTCAGCCTGGGCACATTCACTGCACTCAGCCTGGGCACTTCCTGTCCCACTCTGCCTGGGAACCTGCACTCCACTCAGCCTGGGCACCTCCAATCCACTCAGCCTGGGCACATTCTCTCCAGTCAGCCTGGGCACATTCACTCCACTCAGCCTGGGCACATTCACTCCACTCAGCCTGGGCACATTCACTCCACTCAGCCTGGGCACTTCCAATCCCACTCTGCCTGGGAACCTGCACTCCCCTCAGCCTGGGCACCTCCACTCCACTCAGCCTCGGCACATTCACTCCACTCTGCCTGGGCACATTCACTCCACTCAGCCTGGGCACATTCACTCCACTCAGCCTGGGCACTTCCAGTCCCACTCTGCTGGGAACCTGCACTCCACTCAGCCTGGGCACCTCCACTACACTCAGCCTGGGTACATTCACTCCACTCAGCCTTGGCACTTCCAGTCCCACTCTGCCAGGGTACCCCAACTCCACTCAGCCTGGCACCTCCACTCCACTCAGCATGGGCACATTCACTGCACTCAGCCTGGGCACTTCCAATCCCACTCTGCCAGGGAACCTGCACTCCACTCAGCCTGGGCAGCTCCACTCCATTCAGCCTGGGCACATTCACTCCACTCCGCCTGGGCACTTCCAGTCCCACTCTGCCTGGGAACCTGCACTCCACTCGGCCTGGGCACCTCCACTCCAGTCAGCCTGGGCACATTCACTCCACTCAGCCTGGGCACTTCCAATCCCACTCTGCCAGGGAACCTGCACTCCACTCAGCCTGGGAACATGCAATCCACTCAGCCTGGGGACATTCACTCCACTCAGCCTGGGAACTTCCAATCCCACTCTGCCTGGGAACCAGCACTCCACTCAGCCTGGGCACCTCCACTCCACTCAGCCTGGGTACATTCACTCCACTCAGCCTTGGCACTTCCAGTCCCACTCTGCCAGGGAACCCGAACTCCACTCAGCCTGGGCACCTCCACTCCACTCAGCCTGGGCACATTCACTCCACTCTGTCTAGGCACATTGACTCCCATTCAGTCTGGGAACATTCACTCCACTCAGCCTGGGCACATTCACTCCACTCAGCCTGGGAACTTCCAGTCCCACTCTGCTGGGAACCTGCACTCCACTCAGCCTGGGCACCTCCACTACACTCAGCCTGGGTACATTCACTCCACTCAGCCTTGGCACTTCCAGTCCCACTCTGCCAGGGTACCCCAACTCCACTCAGCCTGGCACCTCCACTCCACTCAGCATGGGCACATTCACTGCACTCAGCCTGGGCACTTCCAATCCCACTCTGCCAGGGAACCTGCACTCCACTCAGCCTGGGCACCTCCACTCCATTCAGCCTGGGCACATTCACTCCACTCCGCCTGGGCACTTCCAGTCCCACTCTGCCTGGGAACCTGCACTCCACTCGGCCTGGGCACCTCCACTCCAGTCAGCCTGGGCACATTCACTCCACTCAGCCTGGGCACTTCCAATCCCACTCTGCCAGGGAACCTGCACTCCACTCAGCCTGGGAACATGCAATCCACTCAGCCTGGGGACATTCACTCCACTCAGCCTGGGAACTTCCAATCCCACTCTGCCTGGGAACCAGCACTCCACTCAGCCTGGGCACCTCCACTCCACTCAGCCTGGGTACATTCACTCCACTCAGCCTTGGCACTTCCAGTCCCACTCTGCCTGGGAACCCCAACTCCACTCAGCCTGGGCACCTCCACTCCACTCAGCCTGGGCACATTCACTCCACTCTGTCTAGGCACATTGACTCCCATTCAGTCTGGGAACATTCACTCCACTCAGCCTGGGCACATTCACTCCACTCAGCCTGGGCACTTCCAGTCCCACTCTGCCTGGGAACCTGCACTCCATTCAGCCTGGGCACCTCCAATCCACTCAGCCTGGGCACATTCTCTCCAGTCAGCCTGGGCACATTCACTCCACTCAGCCTGGGCACATTCACTCCACTCAGCCTGGGCACATTCACTCCACTCAGCCAGGGCACATTCACTCCACTCAGCCTGGGCACTTCCAGTCCCACTCTGCCCAGGAACCTCCACTCCCACTCTGACTGGGAACCTCCGCTACTCCTCTCCACACCCGGCTCTCCACCCGACTCGCGGGGGCCCACTCTTAAGCCCTCCCGCCGCAAGATATAGGCCCTTTGCCCGGGCGGAAAGTGAACCGCGGAACTGTGTCCCGCCCTCAATTCTCGTCCGATCGGAACGCGGTTTGGACCCGTTCTCCTGGGCGGCCTCGCAGCCCCTCCAGACCCAGCTAGTTAGCTCCAAGGGGCCGCCCCGAGCACGGGGAGGTGTGACACTTGACGCTTTGGCGCAACGGTGCCCGCGCCACGAGCCAAAAAGCGCCCCCCTCTCTCCGCGCCCATTCAAGGCAATGGGGAAACGCACGTTTCGGGCTCCGGCGGCCGGGCACATTCACTCCACTCTGTCTAGGCACATTGACTCCCATTCAGCCTGGGCACATTCACTCCACTCCGCCTGGGCACTTCCAGTCCCACTCTGCCTGGGAACCTGCACTCCACTCGGCCTGGGCACCTCCACTCCACTCAGCCTGGGCACATTCACTCCACTCAGCCTGGGCACTTCCAATCCCACTCTGCCTGGGAACCTGCACTCCACTCAGCCTGGGCACCTCCACTCAGCCTGGGCACCTCCACTCCATTCAGCCTGGGCACATTCACTCCACTCAGCCTGGGCACTTTCAGTCACACTCTGCCTGGGAACCTGCACTCCACTCGGCCTGGGCATCTCCACTCCACTCAGCCTGGGCACATTCACTCCACTCAGCCTTGGCACTTCCAGTCCCACTCCTCCAGGGAACCCCAACTCCACTCAGCCTGGGCACCTCCACTCCACTCAGCCTGGGCACATTCACTCCACTCAGCCTGGGCACTTCCTGTCCCACTCTGCCAGGGAACCTGCACTCCACTCGGCCTGGGCACCTCCACTCCACTCAGCCTGGGCACATTCACTCCACTCAGCCTGGGCACTTCCAATCCCACTCTGCCTTGGTGCCTGCACTCCACTCAGCCTGGGCACCTCCGCTCCACTCAGCCTGGCCACATTCACTCCACTCAGCCAGGGCACATTCACTCCACTCAGCCTGGGCACTTCCAGTCCCACTCTGCCCAGGAACCTCCACTCCCACTCTGACAGGGAACCTCCGCTACTCCTCTCCACACCCGGCTCTCCACCCGACTCGCGGGGGCCCACTCTTAAGCCCTCCCGCCGCAAGTTATAGGCCCTTTGCCCGGGCGGAAAGTGAACCGCGGAACTGTGTCCCGCCCTCAATTCTCGTCCGATCGGAACGCGGTTTGGACCCGTTCTCCTGGGCGGCCTCGCAGCCCCTCCAGACCCAGCCAGTTAGCTCCAAGGGGCCGCCCCGAGCACGGGGAGGTGTGACACTTGACGCTTTGGCGCAACGGTGCCCGCGCCACGAGCCAAAAAGCGCCCCCCTCTCTCCGCGCCCATTCAAGGCAATGGGGAAACGCACGTTTCGGGCTCCGGCGGCCGGGCACATTCACTCCACTCTGTCTAGGCACATTGACTCCCATTCAGCCTGGGCACATTCACTCCACTCCGCCTGGGCACTTCCAGTCCCACTCTGCCTGGGAACCTGCACTCCACTCGGCCTGGGCACCTCCACTCCACTCAGCCTGGGCACATTCACTCCACTCAGCCTGGGCACTTCCAATCCCACTCTGCCTGGGAACCTGCACTCCTCTCAGCCTGGGCACCTGCACTCCACTCAGCCTGGGTACATTACTCCACTCAGCCTGGGCACTTCCAATCCCACTCTGCCTGGGAACCAGCACTCCACTCAGCCTGGGCACCTCCACTCCACTCAGCCTGGGCACATTCACTCCACTCAGCGTTGGCACTTCCAGTCCCACTCTGCCAGGGAACCCCAACTCCACTCAGCCTGGGCACCTCCACTCCACTCAGCCTGGGCACATTCACTCCACTCACCGTTGGCACTTCCAGTCCCACTCTGCCAGGGAACCCCAACTCCATTCAGCCTGGGCACCTCCACTCCAATCAGCCTGGGCACATTCACTCCACTCAGCCTGGGCACTTCCAATCCCACTCTGCCTGGGAACCTGCACTCCACTCAGCCTGGGCACCTCCACTCCATTCAGCCTGGGCACATTCACTCCACTCAGCCTGGGCACTTCCAGTCCCACTCTGCCTGGGAACCTGCACTCCACTCAGCCTGGGCACCTCCACTCCACTCAGCCTGGGCACATTCACTCAACTCTGCCTGGGCACATTCACTCCACTCAGCCTGGGCACATTCACTCCACTCAGCCTGGTCATTTCCAGTCCCACTCTGCTGGGAGCCTGCACTCCACTCAGCCTGGGAACCTCCACTCCACGCAGCCTGGGCACATTCACTCCACTCAGCCAGGGCACTTCCAGTCCCTCTCTGCCTGGGAACCCCAACTCCACTCAGCCTGGGCACCTCCACTCCACTCAGCCTGGGCACATTCACTCCACTCTGTCTAGGCACATTGACTCCCATTCAGCCTGGGATCATTCACTCCACTCAGCCTGGGCACATTCACTCCACTCAGCCTGGGCACTTCCAGTCCCACTCTGCCTGGGAACCTGCACTCCACTCAGCCTGGGCACCTCCAATCCACTCAACCTGGGCACATTCTCTCCACTCAGCCTGAGCACATTCACTCCACTCAGCCTGGGCACATTCACTCCACTCAGCCTGGCCACATTCACTCCACTCAGCCAGGGCACATTCACTCCACTCAGCCTGGGCACTTCCAGTCCCACTCTGCCCAGGAACCTCCACTCCCACTCTGACTGGGAACCTCCGCTACTCCTCTCCACACCCGGCTCTCCACCCGACTCGCGGGGGCCCACTCTTAAGCCCTCCCGCCGCAATTTATAGGCCCTTTGCCCGGGTGGAAAGTGAACCGCGGAACTGTGTCCCGCCCTCAATTCTCGTCCGATTGGAACGCGGTTTGGACCCGTTCTCCTGGGCGGCCTCGCAGGCCCTCCAGACCCAGCCAGTTAGCTCCAAGGGGCCGCCCCGAGCACGGGGAGGGGTGACACTTGACGCTTTGGCGCAACGGTGCCCGCGCCACGAGCCAAAAAGCGCCCCCCTCTCTCCGCGCCCATTCAAGGCAATGGGGAAACGCACGTTTCGGGCTCCGGCGGCCGGGCACATTCACTCCACTCTGTCTAGGCACATTGACTCCCATTCAGCCTGGGCACATTCACTCCACTCCGCCTGGGCACTTCCAATCCCACTCTGCCAGGGAACCTGCACTCCACTCAGCCTGGGCACATGCAATCCACTCAGCCTGGGGACATTCACTCCACTCAGCCTGGGAACTTCCAATCCCACTCTGCCGGGGAACCAGCACTCCACTCAGCCTGGGCACCTCCACTCCACTCAGCCTGGGTACATTCACTCCACTCAGCCTTGGCACTTCCAGTCCCACTCTGCCAGGGAACCCCAACTCCACTCAGCCTGGGCACCTCCACTCCACTCAGCCTGGGCACATTCACTCCACTCAGCCTGGGCACTTCCAGTCCCACTCTGCCTGGGAACCTGCACTCCACTCAGCCTGGGCACCTCCACTCCACTCAGCCTGGGTACATTCACTCCACTCAGCCTGGGCACTTCCAATCCCACTCTGCCTGGGAACCTGCACTCCACTCAGCCTGGGCACCTCCACTCCACTCAGCCTGGGCACATTCACTCCACTCAGCCTGGGCACATTCACTCCACTCAGCCTGGGCACTTCCAATCCCACTCTGCCTGGGAACCTGCACTCCACTCTGCCTGGGCACCTCCACTCCACTCAGCCTGGGCACATTCACTCCACTCAGCCTGGGCACATTCACTCCACTCAGCCTGGGCACTTCCAGTCCCACTCTGCTGGGAACCTGCACTCCACTCAGCCTGGGCACCTCCACTCCACTCAGCCTGGGTACATTCACTCCACTCAGCCTTGGCACTTCCAGTCCCACTCTGCCAGGGTACCCCAACTCCACTCAGCCTGGCACCTCCACTCCACTCAGCCTGGGCACATTCACTGCACTCAGCCTGGGCACTTCCAATCCCACTCTGCCTGGGAACCTGCACTCCACTCAGCCTTGGCAACTCCACTCCACTCAGCCTCGGCACATTCACTCCACTCTGCCTGGGCACATTCAATCCACTCAGCCTGGGGACATTCAATCCACTCAGCCTGGGAACTTCCAATCCCACTCTGCCTGGGAACCAGCACTCCACTCAGCCTGGGCACCTCCACTCCACTCAGCCTGGGTACATTCACTCCACTCAGCCTTGGCACTTCCAGTCCCACTCTGCCAGGGAACCCCAACTCCACTCAGCCTGGGCACCTCCACTCCACTCAGCCTGGGCACATTCACTCCACTCAGCCTGGGCACTTCCAATCCCACTCTGCCTGGGAACGTGCACTCCACTCAGCCTGGGCACCTCCACTCCACTCAGCCTGGGTACTTCCAATCCCACTCTGCTGGGAACCTGCACTCCACTCAGCCTGGGAACCTCCACTCCACGCAGCCTGGGCACATTCACTCCACTCAGCCAGGGCACTTCCAGTCCCTCTCTGCCTGGGAACTCCAACTCCACTCAGCCTGGGCACCTCCACTCCACTCAGCTTGGGCACATTCACTCCACTCTGTCTAGGCACATTGACTCCCATTAAGCCTGGGAACATTCACTCCACTCAGCCTGGGCACATTCACTGCACTCAGCCTGGGCACTTCCAGTCCCACTCTGCCTTGGAACCTGCACTCCACTCAGCCTGGGCACCTCCAATCCACTCAGCCTGGGCACATTCTCTCCAGTCAGCCTGGGCACATTCACTCCACTCTGCCTGGGCACATTCACTCCACTCAGCCTGGGCACATTCACTCCACTCAGCCTGGGCACTTCCAGTCCCACTCTGCTGGGAACCTGCACTCCACTCAGCCTGGGCACCTCCACTCCACTCAGCCTGGGTACATTCACTCCACTCAGCCTTGGCACTTCCAGTCCCACTCTGCCAGGGTACCCCAACTCCACTCAGCCTGGCACCTCCACTCCACTCAGCCTGGGCACATTCACTGCACTCAGCCTGGGCACTTCCAATCCCACTCTGCCAGGGAACATGCACTCCACTCAGCCTGGGCACCTCCACTCCATTCAGCCTGGGCACATTCACTCCACTCCGCCTGGGCACTTCAAGTCCCACTCTGCCTGGGAATCTGCACTCCACTCGGCCTGGGCACCTCCACTCCAGTCAGCCTGGGCACATTCACTCCACTCAGCCTGGGCACTTCCGATCCCACTCTGCCAGGGAACCTGCACTCCACTCAGCCTGGGCACATGCAATCCACTCAGCCTGGGGACATTCACTCCACTCAGCCTGGGAACTTCCAATCCCACTCTGCCTGGGAACCAGCACTCCACTCAGCCTGGGCACCTCCACTCCACTCAGCCTGGGTACATTCACTCCACTCAGCCTTGGCACTTCCAGTCCCACTCTGCCAGGGAACCCGAACTCCACTCAGCCTGGGCACCTCCACTCCACTCAGCCTGGGCACATTCACTCCACTCAGCCTGGGCTCTTCCAATCCCACTCTGCCTGGGAACCTGCACTCCACTCAGCCTGGGCACCTCCACTCCACTCAGCCTGGGTACTTCCAATCCCACTCTGCTGGGAACCTGCACTCCACTCAGCCTGGGAACCTCCACTCCACGCAGCCTGGGCACATTCACTCCACTCAGCCAGGGCACTTCCAGTCCCTCTCTGCCTTGGAACCCCAACTCCACTCAGCCTGGGCAACTCCACTCCCCTCAGCCTGGGCACATTCACTCCACTCTGTCTAGGCACATTGACTCCCATTCAGCCTGGGAACATTCACTCCACTCAGCCATGGCACATTCACTCCACTCAGCCTGGGCACTTCCAGTCCCACTCTGGCTGGGAACCTGCACTCCACTCAGCCTGGGCACCTCCAATCCACTCAGCCTGGGCACATTCTCTCCAGTCAGCCTGGGCACATTCACTCCACTCAGCCTGGGCACATTCACTCCACTCAGCCTGGGCACATTCACTCCACTCAGCCAGGGCACATTCACTCCACTCAGCCTGGGCACTTCCAGTCCCACTCTGCCCAGGAACCTCCACTCCCACTCTGACTGGGAACCTCCGCTACTCCTCTCCACACCCGGCTCTCCACCCGACTCGCGAGGGCCCACTCTTAAGCCCTCCCGCCGCAAGTTATAGGCCCTTTGCCCGGGCGGAAAGTGAACCGCGGAACTGTGTCCCGCCCTCAATTCTCGTCCGATCGGAACGCGGTGTGGACCCGTTCTCCTGGGCGGCCTCGCAGCCCCTCCAGACCCAGCTAGTTAGCTCCAAGGGGCCGCCCCGAGCACAGGGAGGTGTGACACTTGACGCTTTGGCGCAACGGTGCCCGCGCCACGAGCCAAAAAGCGCCCCCCTCTCTCCGCGCCCATTCAAGGCAATGGGGAAACGCACGTTTCGGGCTCCGGCGGCCGGGCACATTCACTCCACTCTGTCTAGGCACATTGACTCCCATTCAGCCTGGGCACATTCACTCCACTCCGCCTGGGCACTTCCAGTCCCACTCTGCCTGGGAACCTGCACTCCACTCGGCCTGGGCACCTCCACTCCACTCAGCCTGGGCACATTCACTCCACTCAGCCTGGGCACTTCCAATCCCACTCTGCCTGGGAACCTCCACTCCATTCAGCCTGGGCACATTCACTCCACTCAGCCTGGGCACTTTCAGTCACACTCTGCCTGGGAACCTGCACTCCACTCGGCCTGGGCATCTCCACTCCACTCAGCCTGGGCACATTCACTCCACTCAGCCTTGGCACTTCCAGTCCCACTCTGCCAGGGACCCCCAACTCCACTCAGCCTGGGCACCTCCACTCCACTCAGCCTGGGCACATTCACTCCACTCAGCCTGGGCACTTCCAGTCCCACTCTGCCAGGGACCCCCAACTCCACTCAGCCTGGGCACCTCCACTCCACTCAGCCTGGGCACATTCACTCCACTCTGTCTAGGCACATTGACTCCCATTCAGCCTGGGCACATTCACTCCACTCCGCCTGGGCACTTCCAGTCCCACTCTGCCTGGGAACCTGCACTCCACTCGGCCTGGGCACCTCCACTCCACTCAGCCTGGGCACATTCACTCCACTCAGCCTGGGCACTTCCAATCCCACTCTGCCTGGGAACCTGCACTCCACTCAGCCTGGGCACCTCCACTCAGCCTGGGCACCTCCACTCCATTCAGCCTGTGCACATTCACTCCACTCAGCCTGGGCACTTTCAGTCACACTCTGCCTGGGAACCTGCACTCCACTCGGCCTGGGAACCTGCACTCCACTCAGCCTGGGCACCTCCACTCCACTCAGCCTCGGCACATTCACTCCACTCTGCCTGGGCACATTCACTCCACTCAGCCTGGGCACATTCACTCCACTCAGCCTGGGCACTTCCAATCCCACTCTGCCAGGGAACCTGCACTCCACTCAGCCTGGGAACATGCAATCCACTCAGCCTGGGGACATTCACTCCACTCAGCCTGGGAACTTCCAATCCCACTCTGCCTGGGAACCAGCACTCCACTCAGCCTGGGCACCTCCACTCCACTCAGCCTGGGCACATTCACTCCACTCAGCGTTGGCACTTCCAGTCCCACTCTGCCAGGGAACCCCAACTCCACTCAGCCTGGGCACCTCCACTCCACTCAGCCTGGGCACATTCACTCCACTCACCGTTGGCACTTCCAGTCCCACTCTGCCAGGGAACCCCAACTCCATTCAGCCTGGGCACCTCCACTCCAATCAGCCTGGGCACATTCACTCCACTCAGCCTGGGCACTTCCAATCCCACTCTGCCTTGGAACCTGCACTCCACTCAGCCTGGGCACCTCCACTCCATTCAGCCTGGGCACATTCACTCCACTCAGCCTGGGCACTTCCAGTCCCACTCTGCCTGGGAACCTGCACTCCACTCAGCCTGGGCACCTCCACTCCACTCAGCCTGGGCACATTCACTCCACTCTGCCTGGGCACATTCACTCCACTCAGCCTGGGCACATTCACTCCACTCAGACTGGTCATTTCCAGTCCCACTCTGCTGGGAGCCTGCACTCCACTCAGCCCGGGAACCTCCACTCCACGCAGCCTGGGCACATTCACTCCACTCAGCCAGGGCACTTCCAGTCCCTCTCTGCCTGGGAACCCCAACTCCACTCAGCCTGGGCACCTCCACTCCACTCAGCCTGGGCACATTCACTCCACTCTGTCTAGGCACATTGACTCCCATTCAGCCTGGGATCATTCACTCCACTCAGCCTGGGCACATTCACTCCACTCAGCCTGGGCACTTCCAGTCCCACTCTGCCTGGGAACCTGCACTCCACTCAGCCTGGGCACCTCCAATCCACTCAACCTGGGCACATTCTCTCCACTCAGCCTGAGCACATTCACTCCACTCAGCCTGGGCACATTCACTCCACTCAGCCTGGCCACATTCACTCCACTCAGCCAGGGCACATTCACTCCACTCAGCCTGGGCACTTCCAGTCCCACTCTGCCCAGGAACCTCCACTCCCACTCTGACTGGGAACCTCCGCTACTCCTCTCCACACCCGGCTCTCCACCCGACTCGCGGGGGCCCACTCTTAAGCCCTCCCGCCGCAATTTATAGGCCCTTTGCCCGGGTGGAAAGTGAACCGCGGAACTGTGTCCCGCCCTCAATTCTCGTCCGATTGGAACGCGGTTTGGACCCGTTCTCCTGGGCGGCCTCGCAGGCCCTCCAGACCCAGCCAGTTAGCTCCAAGGGGCCGCCCCGAGCACGGGGAGGGGTGACACTTGACGCTTTGGCGCAACGGTGCCCGCGCCACGAGCCAAAAAGCGCCCCCCTCTCTCCGCGCCCATTCAAGGCAATGGGGAAACGCACGTTTCGGGCTCCGGCGGCCGGGCACATTCACTCCACTCTGTCTAGGCACATTGACTCCCATTCAGCCTGGGCACATTCACTCCACTCCGCCTGGGCACTTCCAATCCCACTCTGCCAGGGAACCTGCACTCCACTCAGCCTGGGCACATGCAATCCACTCAGCCTGGGGACATTCACTCCACTCAGCCTGGGAACTTCCAATCCCACTCTGCCGGGGAACCAGCACTCCACTCAGCCTGGGCACCTCCACTCCACTCAGCCTGGGTACATTCACTCCACTCAGCCTTGGCACTTCCAGTCCCACTCTGCCAGGGAACCCCAACTCCACTCAGCCTGGGCACCTCCACTCCACTCAGCCTGGGCACATTCACTCCACTCAGCCTGGGCACTTCCAGTCCCACTCTGCCTGGGAACCTGCACTCCACTCAGCCTGGGCACCTCCACTCCACTCAGCCTGGGTACATTCACTCCACTCAGCCTGGGCACTTCCAATCCCACTCTGCCTGGGAACCTGCACTCCACTCAGCCTGGGCACCTCCACTCCACTCAGCCTGGGCACATTCACTCCACTCAGCCTGGGCACATTCACTCCACTCAGCCTGGGCACTTCCAATCCCACTCTGCCTGGGAACCTGCACTCCACTCTGCCTGGGCACCTCCACTCCACTCAGCCTGGGCACATTCACTCCACTCAGCCTGGGCACTTCCAATCCCACTCTGCCTGGGAACCTCCACTCCATTCAGCCTGGGCACATTCACTCCACTCAGCCTGGGCACTTTCAGTCACACTCTGCCTGGGAACCTGCACTCCACTCGGCCTGGGCATCTCCACTCCACTCAGCCTGGGCACATTCACTCCACTCAGCCTTGGCACTTCCAGTCCCACTCTGCCAGGGACCCCCAACTCCACTCAGCCTGGGCACCTCCACTCCACTCAGCCTGGGCACATTCACTCCACTCACCCTGGGCACTTCCAGTCCCACTCTGCCAGGGACCCCCAACTCCACTCAGCCTGGGCACCTCCACTCCACTCAGCCTGGGCACATTCACTCCACTCTGTCTAGGCACATTGACTCCCATTCAGCCTGGGCACATTCACTCCACTCCGCCTGGGCACTTCCAGTCCCACTCTGCCTGGGAACCTGCACTCCACTCGGCCTGGGCACCTCCACTCCACTCAGCCTGGGCACATTCACTCCACTCAGCCTGGGCACTTCCAATCCCACTCTGCCTGGGAACCTGCACTCCACTCAGCCTGGGCACCTCCACTCAGCCTGGGCACCTCCACTCCATTCAGCCTGGGCACATTCACTCCACTCAGCCTGGGCACTTTCAGTCACACTCTGCCTGGGAACCTGCACTCCACTCGGCCTGGGAACCTGCACTCCACTCAGCCTGGGCACCTCCACTCCACTCAGCCTCGGCACATTCACTCCACTCTGTCTGGGCACATTCACTCCACTCAGCCTGGGCACATTCACTCCACTCAGCCTGGGCACTTCCGATCCCACTCTGCCAGGGAACCTGCACTCCACTCAGCCTGGGCACATGCAATCCACTCAGCCTGGGGACATTCACTCCACTCAGCCTGGGCTCTTCCAATCCCACTCTGCCTGGGAACCTGCACTCCACTCAGCCTGGGCACCTCCACTCCACTCAGCCTGGGTACTTCCAATCCCACTCTGCTGGGAACCTGCACTCCACTCAGCCTGGGAACCTCCACTCCACGCAGCCTGAGCACATTCACTCCACTCAGCCAGGGCACTTCCAGTCCCTCTCTGCCTGGGAACCCCAACTCCACTCAGCCTGGGCACCTCCACTCCACTCAGCCTGGGCACATTCACTCCACTCTGTCTAGGCACATTGACTCCCATTCAGCCTGGGAACATTCACTCCACTCAGCCATGGCACATTCACTCCACTCAGCCTGGGCACTTCCAGTCCCACTCTGCCTGGGAACCTGCACTCCACTCAGCCTGGGCACCTCCAATCCACTCAGCCTGGGCACATTCTCTCCAGTCAGCCTGGGCACATTCACTCCACTCAGCCTGGGCACATTCACTCCACTCAGCCTGGGCACATTCACTCCACTCAGCCAGGGCACATTCACTCCACTCAGCCTGGGCACTTCCAGTCCCACTCTGCCCAGGAACCTCCACTCCCACTCTGACTGGGAACCTCCGCTACTCCTCTCCACACCCGGCTCTCCACCCGACTCGCGAGGGCCCACTCTTAAGCCCTCCCGCCGCAAGTTATAGGCCCTTTGCCCGGGCGGAAAGTGAACCGCGGAACTGTGTCGCGCCCTCAATTCTCGTCCGATCAAAACGCGGTTTGGACCCGTTCTCCTGGGCGGCCTCGCAGCCCCTCCAGACCCAGCTAGTTAGCTCCAAGGGGCCGCCCCGAGCACAGGGAGGTTTGAAACTTGACGCTTTGGCGCAACGGTGCCCGCGCCACGAGCCAAAAAGCGCCCCCCTCTCTCCGCGCCCATTCAAGGCAATGGGGAAACGCACGTTTCGGGCTCCGGCGGCCGGGCACATTCACTCCACTCTGTCTAGGCACATTGACTCCCATTCAGCCTGGGCACATTCACTCCACTCCGCCTGGGCACTTCCAGTCCCACTCTGCCTGGGAACCTGCACTCCACTCGGCCTGGGCACCTCCACTCCACTCAGCCTGGGCACATTCACTCCACTCAGCCTGGGCACTTCCAATCCCACTCTGCCTGGGAACCTCCACTCCATTCAGCCTGGGCACATTCACTCCACTCAGCCAGGGCACTTCCAGTCCCTCTCTGCCTGGGAACCCCAACTCCATTCAGCCTGGGCACCTCCACTCCACTCAGCCTGGGCACATTCACTCCACTCTGTCTAGGCACATTGACTCCCATTCAGTCTGGGAACATTCACTCCACTCAGCCTGGGCACATTCACTCCACTCAGCCTGGGCACTTCCAGTCCCACTCTGCCTGGGAACCTGCACTCCAATCAGCCTGGGCACCTCCAATCCACTCAGCCTGGGCACATTCTCTCCAGTCAGCCTGGGCACATTCACTCCACTCAGCCTGGGCACATTCACTCCACTCAGCCTGGGCACATTCACTCCACTCAGCCAGGGCACATTCACTCCACTCAGCCTGGGCACTTCCAGTCCCACTCTGCCCAGGAACCTCCACTCCCACTCTGACTGGGAACCTCCGCTACTCCTCTCCACACCCGGCTCTCCACCCGACTCGCGGGGGCCCACTCTTAAGCCCTCCCGCCGCAAGTTATAGGCCTTTTGCCCGGGCGGAAAGTGAACCGCGGAACTGTGTCCCGCCCTCAATTCTCGTCCGATCGGAAGGCGGTTTGGACCCGTTCTCCTGGACGGCCTCGCAGCCCCTCCAGACCCAGCTAGTTAGCTCCAAGGGGCCGCCCCGAGCACGGGGAGGTGTGACACTTGACGCTTTGGCGCAACGGTGCCCGCGCCACGAGCCAAAAAGCGCCCCCCTCTCTCCGCGCCCATTCAAGGCAATGGGGAAACGCACGTTTCGGGCTCCGGCGGCCGGGCACATTCACTCCACTCTGTCTAGGCACATTGACTCCCATTCAGCCTGGGCACATTCACTCCACTCCGCCTGGGCACTTCCAGTCCCACTCTGCCTGGGAACCTGCACTCCACTCGGCCTGGGCACCTCCACTCCACTCAGCCTGGGCACATTCACTCCACTCAGCCTGGGAACTTCCAATCCCACTCTGCCTGGGAACCTGCACTCCACTCAGCCTGGGCACCTCCACTCAGCCTGGGCACATTCACTCCACTCAGCCTGGGCACTTCCAATCCCACTCTGCCTGGGAACCACCACTCCATTCAGCCTGGGCACATTCACTCCACTCAGCCTGGGCACTTTCAGTCACACTCTGCTGGGAACCTGCACTCCACTCAGCCTGGGAACCTCCACTCCACGCAGCCTGGGCACATTCACTCCACTCAGCCAGGGCACTTCCAGTCCCTCTCTGCCTGGGAACCCCAACTCCACTCAGCCTGGGCACCTCCACTCCACTCAGCCTGGGCACATTCACTCCACTCTGTCTAGGCACATTGACTCCCATTCAGCCTGGGAACATTCACTCCCCTCAGCCTGGGCACATTCACTCCACTCAGCCTGGGCACTTCCAGTCCCACTCTGCCTGGGAACCTGCACTCCACTCAGCCTGGGCACCTCCAATCCACTCAGCCTGGGCACATTCTCTCCAGTCAGCCTGGGCACATTCACTCCACTCAGCCTGGGCACATTCACTCCACTCAGCCTGGGCACATTCACTCCACTCAGCCAGGGCACATTCACTCCACTCAGCCTGGGCACTTCCAGTCCCACTCTGCCTAGGAACCTCCACTCCCACTCTGACTGGGAACCTCCGCTACTCCTCTCCACACCCGGCTCTCCACCCGACTCGCGGGGGCCCACTCTTAAGCCCTCCCGCCGCAAGTTATAGGCCCTTTGCCCGGGCGGAAAGTGAACCGCGGAACTGTGTCCCGCCCTCAATTCTCGTCCGATCGGAACGCGGTTTGGACCCGTTCTCCTGGGCGGCCTCGCAGCCCCACCAGACCCAGCTAGTTAGCTCCAAGGGGCCGCCCCGAGCACGGGGAGGTGTGACACTTGACGCTTTGGCGCAACGGTGCCCGCGCCACGAGCCAAAAAGCGCCCCCCTCTCTCCGCGCCCATTCAAGGCAATGGGGAAACGCACGTTTCGGGCTCCGGCGGCCGGGCACATTCACTCGACTCTGTCTAGGCACATTGACTCCCATTCAGCCTGGGCACATTCACTCCACTCAGCCTGGGCACATTCACTCCACTCAGCCTGGGCACTTCCAATCCCACTCTGCCTGGGAACCACCACTCCATTCAGCCTGGGCACATTCACTCCACTCAGCCTGGGTACTTCCAATCCCACTCTGCTGGGAACCTGCACTCCACTCAGCCTGGGAACCTCCACTCCACGCAGCCTGGGCACATTCACTCCACTCAGCCAGGGCACTTCCAGTCCCTCTCTGCCTGGGAACCCCAACTCCACTCAGCCTGGGCACCTCCACTCCACTCAGCCTGGGCACATTCACTCCACTCTGTCTAGGCACATTGACTCCCATTCAGCCTGGGAACATTCACTCCCCTCAGCCTGGGCACATTCACTCCACTCAGCCTGGGCACTTCCAGTCCCACTCTGCCTGGGAACCTGCACTCCACTCAGCCTGGGCACCTCCAATCCACTCAGCCTGGGCACATTCTCTCCAGTCAGCCTGGGCACTTCCAATCCCACTCTGCCTGTGAACCTGCACTCCACTCAGCCTGGGCACCTCCACTCAGCCTGGGCACCTCCACTCCATTCAGCCTGGGCACATTCACTCCACTCAGCCTGGGCACTTTCAGTCACACTCTGCCTGGGAACCTGCACTCCACTCGGCCTGGGAACCTGCACTCCACTCAGCCTGGGCACATCCACTCCACTCAGCCTCGGCACATTCACTCCACTCTGCCTGGGCACATTCACTCCACTCAGCCTGGGCACATTCACTCCACTCAGCCTGGGCACTTCCGATCCCACTCTGCCAGGGAACCTGCACTCCACTCAGCCTGGGCACAGGCAATCCACTCAGCCTGGGGACATTCACTCCACTCAGCCTGGGAACTTCCAATCCCACTCTGCCTGGGAACCAGCACTCCACTCAGCCTGGGCACCTCCACTCCACTCAGCCTGGGTACATTCACTCCACTCAGCCTTGGCACTTCCAGTCCCACTCTGCCAGGGACCCCGAACTCCACTCAGCCTGGGCACCTCCACTCCACTCAGCCTGGGCACATTCACTCCACTCAGCCTGGGCTCTTCCAATCCCACTCTGCCTGGGAACCTGCACTCCACTCAGCCTGGGCACCTCCACTCCACTCAGCCTGGGTACTTCCAATCCCACTCTGCTGGGAACCTGCACTCCACTCAGCCTGGGAACCTCCACTCCACGCAGCCTGGGCACATTCACTCCACTCAGCCAGGGCACTTCCAGTCCCTCTCTGCCTGGGAACCCCAACTCCACTCAGCCTGGGCACCTCCACTCCACTCAGCCTGGGCACATTCACTCCACTCTGTCTAGGCACATTGACTCCCATTCAGCCTGGGAACATTCACTCCACTCAGCCATGGCACATTCACTCCACTCAGCCTGGGCACTTCCAGTCCCACTCTGCCTGGGAACCTGCACTCCACTCAGCCTGGGCACCACCAATCCACTCAGCCTGGGCACATTCTCTCCAGTCAGCCTGGGCACATTCACTCCACTCAGCCTGGGCACATTCACTCCACTCAGCCTGGGCACATTCACTCCACTCAGCCAGGGCACATTCACTCCACTCAGCCTGGGCACTTCCAGTCCCACTCTGCCCAGGAACCTCCACTCCCACTCTGACTGGGAACCTCCGCTACTCCTCTCCACACCCGGCTCTCCACCCGACTCGCGAGGGCCCACTCTTAAGCCCTCCCGCCGCAAGTTATAGGCCCTTTGCCCGGGCGGAAAGTGAACCGCGGAACTGTGTCCCGCCCTCAATTCTCGTCCGATCGGAACGCGGTTTGGACCCGTTCTCCTGGGCGGCCTCGCAGCCCCTCCAGACCCAGCTAGTTAGCTCCAAGGGGCCGCCGCGACCACAGGGAGGTGTGACACTTGACGCTTTGGCGCAACGGTGCCCGCGCCACGAGCCAAAAAGCGCCCCCCTCTCTCCGCGCCCATTCAAGGCAATGGGGAAACGCACGTTTCGGGCTCCGGCGGCCGGGCACATTCACTCCACTCTGTCTAGGCACATTGACTCCCAATCAGCCTGGGCACATTCACTCCACTCCGCCTGGGCACTTCCAGTCCCACTCTGCCTGGGAACCTGCACTCCACTCGGCCTGGGCACCTCCACTCCACTCAGCCTGGGCACATTCACTCCACTCAGCCTGGGCACTTCCAATCCCACTCTGCCTGGGAACCTCCACTCCATTCAGCCTGGGCACATTCACTCCACTCAGCCTGGGCACTTTCAGTCACACTCTGCCTGGGAACCTGCACTCCACTCGGCCTGGGCATCTCCACTCCACTCAGCCTGGGCACATTCACTCCACTCAGCCTTGGCACTTCCAGTCCCACTCTGCCAGGGACCCCCAACTCCACTCAGCCTGGGCACCTCCACTCCACTCAGCCTGGGCACATTCACTCCACTCAGCCTGGGCACTTCCAGTCCCACTCTGCCAGGGACCCCCAACTCCACTCAGCCTGGGCACCTCCACTCCACTCAGCCTGGGCACATTCACTCCACTCTGTCTAGGCACATTGACTCCCATTCAGCCTGGGCACATTCACTCCACTCCGCCTGGGCACTTCCAGTCCCACTCTGCCTGGGAACCTGCACTCCACTCGGCCTGGGCACCTCCACTCCACTCAGCCTGGGCACATTCACTCCACTCAGCCTGGGCACTTCCAATCCCACTCTGCCTGGGAACCTGCACTCCACTCAGCCTGGGCACCTCCACTCAGCCTGGGCACCTCCACTCCATTCAGCCTGGGCACATTCACTCCACTCAGCCTGGGCACTTTCAGTCACACTCTGCCTGGGAACCTGCACTCCACTCGGCCTGGGAACCTGCACTCCACTCAGCCTGGGCACCTCCACTCCACTCAGCCTCGGCACATTCACTCCACTCTGCCTGGGCACATTCACTCCACTCAGCCTGGGCACATTCACTCCACTCAGCCTGGGCACTTCCAGTCCCACTCTGCTGGGAACCTGCACTCCACTCAGCCTGGGCACCTCCACTCCACTCAGCCTGGGTACATTCACTCCACTCAGCCTTGGCACTTCCAGTCCCACTCTGCCAGGGTACCCCAACTCCACTCAGCCTGGCACCTCCACTCCACTCAGCCTGGGCACATTCACTGCACTCAGCCTGGGCACTTCCAATCCCACTCTGCCAGGGAACCTGCACTCCACTCAGCCTGGGCACCTCCACTCCATTCAGCCTGGGCACATTCACTCCACTCCGCCTGGGCACTTCCAGTCCCACTCTGCCTGGGAACCTGCACTCCACTCGGCCTGGGCACCTCCACTCCAGTCAGCCTGGGCACATTCACTCCACTCAGCCTGGGCACTTCCAATCCCACTCTGCCAGGGAACCTGCACTCCACTCAGCCTGGGCACATGCAATCCACTCAGCCTGGGGACATTCACTCCACTCAGCCTGGGAACTTCCAATCCCACTCTGCCTGGGAACCAGCACTCCACTCAGCCTGGGCACCTCCACTCCACTCAGCCTGGGTACATTCACTCCACTCAGCCTTGGCACTTCCAGTCCCACTCTGCCAGGGAACCCGAACTCCCCTCAGCCTGGGCACCTCCACTCCACTCAGCCTGGGCACATTCACTCCACTCAGCCTGGGCACTTCCAATCCCACTCTGCCTGGGAACCTGCACTCCACTCAGCCTGGGCACCTCCACTCCACTCAGCCTGGGTACTTCCAATCCCACTCTGCTGGGAACCTGCACTCCACTCAGCCTGGGAACCTCCACTCCACGCAGCCTGGGCACATTCACTCCACTCAGCCAGGGCACTTCCAGTCCCTCTCTGCCTGGGAACCCCAACTCCACTCAGCCTGGGCACCTCCACTCCACTCAGCCTGGGCACATTCACTCCACTCTGTCTAGGCACATTGACTCCCATTCAGCCTGGGAACATTCACTCCACTCAGCCATGGCACATTCACTCCACTCAGCCTGGGCACTTCCAGTCCCACTCTGGCTGGGAACCTGCACTCCACTCAGCCTGGGCACCTCCAATCCACTCAGCCTGGGCACATTCTCTCCAGTCAGCCTGGGCACATTCACTCCACTCAGCCTGGGCACATTCACTCCACTCAGCCAGGGCACATTCACTCCACTCAGCCTGGGCACTTCCAGTCCCACTCTGCCCAGGAACCTCCACTCCCACTCTGACTGGGAACCTCCGCTACTCCTCTCCACACCCGGCTCTCCACCCGACTCGCGAGGGCCCACTCTTAAGCCCTCCCGCCGCAAGTTATAGGCCCTTTGCCCGGGCGGAAAGTGAACCGCGGAACTGTGTCCCGCCCTCAATTCTCGTCCGATCGGAACGCGGTTTGGACCCGTTCTCCTGGGCGGCCTCGCAGGCCCTCCAGACCCAGCTAGTTAGCTCCAAGGGGCCGACCCGAGCACGGGGAGGTGTGACACTTGACGCTTTGGCGGAACGGTGCCCGCGCCACGAGCCAAAAAGCGCCCCCCTCTCTCCGCGCCCATTCAAGGCAATGGGGAAACGCACGTTTCGGGCTCCGGCGGCCGGGCACATTCACTCCACTCTGTCTAGGCACATTGACTCCCATTCAGCCTGGGCACATTCACTCCACTCCGCCTGGGCACTTCCAGTCCCACTCTGCCTGGGAACCTGCACTCCACTCGGCCTGGGCACCTCCACTCCACTCAGCCTGGGCACATTCACTCCACTCAGCCTGGGCACTTCCAATCCCACTCTGCCTGGGAACCTGCACTCCACTCAGCCTGGGCACCTCCACTCAGCCTGGGCACCTCCACTCCATTCAGCCTGGGCACATTCACTCCACTCAGCCTGGGCACTTTCAGTCACACTCTGCCTGGGAACCTGCACTCCACTCGGCCTGGGCATCTCCACTCCACTCAGCCTGGGCACATTCACTCCACTCAGCCTTGGCACTTCCAGTCCCACTCTGCCAGGGACCCCCAACTCCACTCAGCCTGGGCACCTCCACTCCACTCAGCCTGGGCACATTCACTCCACTCAGCCTGGGCACTTCAAGTCCCACTCTGCCAGGGACCCCCAACTCCACTCAGCCTGGGCACATCCACTCCACTCAGCCTGGGCACATTCACTCCACTCTGTCTAGGCACATTGACTCCCATTCAGCCTGGGCACATTCACTCCACTCCGCCTGGGCACTTCCAGTCCCACTCTGCCTGGGAACCTGCACTCCACTCGGCCTGGGCACCTCCACTCCACTCAGCCTGGGCACATTCACTCCACTCAGCCTGGGCACTTCCAATCCCACTCTGCCTGGGAACCTGCACTCCACTCAGCCTGGGCACCTCCACTCAGCCTGGGCACCTCCACTCCATTCAGCCTGGGCACATTCACTCCACTCAGCCTGGGCACTTTCAGTCACACTCTGCCTGGGAACCTGCACTCCACTCGGCCTGGGCATCTCCACTCCACTCAGCCTGGGCACATTCACTCCACTCAGCCTTGGCACTTCCAGTCCCACTCTGCCAGGGACCCCCAACTCCACTCAGCCTGGGCACCTCCACTCCACTCAGCCTGGGCACATTCACTCCACTCAGCCTTGGCACTTCCAGTCCCACTCTGCCAGGGAACCTGCACTCCACTCGGCCTGGGCACCTCCACTCCACTCAGCCTGGGCACATTCACTCCACTCAGCCTGGGCACTTCCAATCCCACTCTGCCTTGGTGCCTGCACTCCACTCAGCCTGGGCACCTCCACTCCACTCAGCCTGGCCACATTCACTCCACTCAGCCAGGGCACATTCACTCCACTCAGCCTGGGCACTTCCAGTCCCACTCTGCCCAGGAACCTCCACTCCCACTCTGACAGGGAACCTCCGCTACTCTTCTCCACACCCGGCTCTCCACCCGACTCGCGGGGGCCCACTCTTAAGCCCTCCCGCCGCAAGTTATAGGCCCTTTTCCCGGGCGGAAAGTGAACCGCGGAACTGTGTCCCGCCCTCAATTCTCGTCCGATCGGAACGCGGTTTGGACCCGTTCTCCTGGGCGGCCTCGCAGCCCCTCCAGACCCAGCCAGTTAGCTCCAAGGGGCCGCCCCGAGCACGGGGAGGTGTGACACTTGACGCTTTGGCGCAACGGTGCCCGCGCCACTAGTCAAAAAGCGCCCCCCTCTCTCCGCGCCCATTCAAGGCAATGGGGAAACGCACGTTTCGGGCTCCGGCGGCCGGGCACATTCACTCCACTCTGTCTAGGCACATTGACTCCAATTCAGCCTGGGCACATTCACTCCACTCCGCCTGGGCACTTCCAGTCCCACTCTGCCTGGGAACTTGCACTCCACTCGGCCTGGGCACCTCCACTCCACTCAGCCTGGGCACATTCACTCCACTCAGCCTGGGCACTTCCAATCCCACTCTGCCTGGGAACCTGCACTCCTCTCAGCCTGGGCACCTGCACTCCACTCAGCCTGGGTACATTACTCCACTCAGCCTGGGCACTTCCAATCCCACTGTGCCTGGGAACCAGCACTCCACTCAGCCTGGGCACCTCCACTCCACTCAGCCTGGGCACATTCACTCCACTCAGCGTTGGCACTTCCAGTCCCACTCTGCCAGGGAACCCCAACTCCACTCAGCCTGGGCACCTCCACTCCACTCAGCCTGGGCACATTCACTCCACTCACCGTTGGCACTTCCAGTCCCACTCTGGCAGGGAACCCCAACTCCATTCAGCCTGGGCACCTCCACTCCAATCAGCCTGGGCACATTCACTCCACTCAGCCTGGGCACTTCCAATCCCACTCTGCCTGGGAACCTGCACTCCACTCAGCCTGGGCACCTCCACTCCATTCAGCCTGGGCACATTCACTCCACTCAGCCTGGGCACTTCCAGTCCCACTCTGCCTGGGAACCTGCACTCCACTCAGCCTGGGCACCTCCACTCCACTCAGCCTGGGCACATTCACTCCACTCTGCCTGGGCACATTCACTCCACTCAGCCTGGGCACATTCACTCCACTCAGCCTGGTCACTTCCAGTCCCACTCTGCTGGGAGCCTGCACTCCACTCAGCCTGGGAACCTCCACTCCACGCAGCCTGGGCACATTCACTCCACTCAGCCAGGGCACTTCCAGTCCCTCTCTGCCTGGGAACCCCAACTCCACTCAGCCTGGGCACCTCCACTCCACTCAGCCTGGGCACATTCACTCCACTCTGTCTAGGCACATTGACTCCCATTCAGCCTGGGATCTTTCACTCCACTCAGCCTGGGCACATTCACTCCACTCAGCCTGGGCACTTCCAGTCCCACTCTGCCTGGGAACCTGCACTCCACTCAGCCTGGGCACCTCCAATCCACTCAGCCTGGGCACATTCTTTCCACTCAGCCTGAGCACATTCACTCCACTCAGCCTGGGCACATTCACTCCACTCAGCCTGGCCACATTCACTCCACTCAGCCAGGGCACATTCACTCCACTCAGCCTGGGCACTTCCAGTCCCACTCTGCCCAGGAACCTCCACTCCACTCAGCCTGGGCACATTCACTCCACTCAGCCTGGGCACATTCACTCCACTCAGCCTGGGCACATTCACTCCACTCAGCCTGGGCACTTCCAGTCCCACTCTGCTGGGAACCTGCACTCCACTCAGCCTGGGAACCTCCACTCCACGCAGCCTGGGCACATTCACTCCACTCAGCCAGGGCACTTCCAGTCCCTCTCTGCCTGGGAACCCCAACTCCACTCAGCCTGGGCACCTCCACTCCACTCAGCCTGGGCACATTCACTCCACTCTGTCTAGGCACATTGACTCCCATTCAGCCTGGGCACATTCACTCCACTCCGCCTGGGCACTTCCAGTCCCACTCTGCCTGGGAACCTGCACTCCACTCGGCCTGGGCACCTCCACTCCACTCAGCCTGGGCACATTCACTCCACTCAGCCTGGGCACTTCCAATCCCACTCTGCCTGGGAAACTGCACTCCACTCAGCCTGGGCACCTCCACTCCACTCAGCCTGGGCACATTCACTCCACTCAGCCTGGGCACATTCACTCCACTCAGCCTGGGCACTTCCAGTCCCACTCTGCTGGGAACCTGCACTCCACTCAGCCTGGGCACCTCCACTCCACTCAGCCTGGGTACATTCACTCCACTCAGCCTTGGCACTTCCAGTCCCACTCTGCCAGGGTACCCCAACTCCACTCAGCCTGGCACCTCCACTCCACTCACCCTGGGCACATTCACTGCACTCAGCCTGGGCACTTCCAATCCCACTCTGCCTGGGAACCTGCACTCCACTCAGCCTTGGCACCTCCACTCCACTCAGCCTCGGCACATTCACTCCACTCTGCCTGGGCACATTCACTCCACTCAGCTTGGGGACATTCAATCCACTCAGCCTGGGAACTTCCAATCCCACTCTGCCTGGGAACCAGCACTCCACTCAGCCTGGGCACCTCCACTCCACTCAGCCTGGGTACATTCACTCCACTCAGCCTTGGCACTTCCAGTCCCACTCTGCCAGGGAACCCCAACTCCACTCAGCCTGGGCACCTCCACTCCACTCAGCCTGGGCACATTCACTCCACTCAGCCTGGGAACTTCCAATCCCACTCTGCCTGGGAACCTGCACTCCACTCAGCCTGGGCACCTCCACTCCACTCAGCCTGGGTACTTCCAATCCCACTCTGCTGGGAACCTGCACTCCACTCAGCCTGGGAACCTCCACTCCACGCAGCCTGGGCACATTCACTCCACTCAGCCAGGGCACTTCCAGTCCCTCTCTGCCTGGGAACCCCAACTCCACTCAGCCTGGGCACCTCCACTCCACTCAGCCTGGGCACATTCACTCCACTCTGTCTAGGCACATTGACTCCCATTAAGCCTGGGAACATTCATTCCACTCAGCCTGGGCACATTCACTGCACTCAGCCTGGGCACTTCCTGTCCCACTCTGCCTGGGAACCTGCACTCCACTCAGCCTGGGCACCTCCAATCCACTCAGCCTGGGCACATTCTCTCCAGTCAGCCTGGGCACATTCACTCCACTCAGCCTGGGCACATTCACTCCACTCAGCCTGGGCACATTCACTCCACTCAGCCTGGGCACTTCCAATCCCACTCTGCCTGGGAACCTGCACTCCCCTCAGCCTGGGCACCTCCACTCCACTCAGCCTCGGCACATTCACTCCACTCTGCCTGGGCACATTCACTCCACTCAGCCTGGGCACATTCACTCCACTCAGCCTGGGCACTTCCAGTCCCACTCTGCTGGGAACCTGCACTCCACTCAGCCTGGGCACCTCCACTACACTCAGCCTGGGTACATTCACTCCACTCAGCCTTGGCACTTCCAGTCCCACTCTGCCAGGGTACCCCAACTCCACTCAGCCTGGCACCTCCACTCCACTCAGCATGGGCACATTCACTGCACTCAGCCTGGGCACTTCCAATCCCACTCTGCCAGGGAACCTGCACTCCACTCAGCCTGGGCACCTCCACTCCATTCAGCCTGGGCACATTCACTCCACTCCGCCTGGGCACTTCCAGTCCCACTCTGCCTGGGAACCTGCACTCCACTCGGCCTGGGCACCTCCACTCCAGTCAGCCTGGGCACATTCATTCCACTCAGCCTGGGCACTTCCAATCCCACTCTGCCAGGGAACCTGCACTCCACTCAGCCTGGGAACATGCAATCCACTCAGCCTGGGGACATTCACTCCACTCAGCCTGGGAACTTCCAATCCCACTCTGCCTGGGAACCAGCACTCCACTCAGCCTGGGCACCTCCACTCCACTCAGCCTGGGTACATTCACTCCACTCAGCCTTGGCACTTCCAGTCCCACTCTGCCAGGGAACCCGAACTCCACTCAGCCTGGGCACCTCCACTCCACTCAGCCTGGGCACATTCACTCCACTCAGCCTGGGCACTTCCAATCCCACTCTGCCTGGGAACCTGCACTCCACTCAGCCTGGGCACCTCCACTCCACTCAGCCTGGGTACTTCCAATACCACTCTGCTGGGAACCTGCACTCCACTCAGCCTGGGAACCTCCACTCCACGCAGCCTGGGCACATTCACTCCACTCAGCCAGGGCACTTCCAGTCCCTCTCTGCCTGGGAACCCCAACTCCACTCAGCCTGGGCACCTCCACTCCACTCAGCCTGGGCACATTCACTCCACTCTGTCTAGGCACATTGACTCCCATTCAGTCTGGGAACATTCACTCCACTCAGCCTGGGCACATTCACTCCACTCAGCCTGGGCACTTCCAGTCCCACTCTGCCTGGGTACCCCAACTCCACTCAGCCTGGCACCTCCACTCCACTCAGCCTGGGCACATTCACTGCACTCAGCCTGGGCACTTCCAATCCCACTCTGCCTGGGAACCTGCACTCCACTCAGCCTTGGCAACTCCACTCCACTCAGCCTCGGCACATTCACTCCACTCTGCCTGGGCACATTCAATCCACTCAGCCTGGGGACATTCAATCCACTCAGCCTGGGAACTTCCAATCCCACTCTGCCTGGGAACCAGCACTCCACTCAGCCTGGGCACCTCCACTCCACTCAGCCTGGGTACATTCACTCCACTCAGCCTTGGCACTTCCAGTCCCACTCTGCCAGGGAACCCCAACTCCACTCAGCCTGGGCACCTCCACTCCACTCAGCCTGGGCACATTCACTCCACTCAGCCTGGGCACTTCCAATCCCACTCTGCCTGGGAACGTGCACTCCACTCAGCCTGGGCACCTCCACTCCACTCAGCCTGGGTACTTCCAATCCCACTCTGCTGGGAACCTGCACTCCACTCAGCCTGGGAACCTCCACTCCACGCAGCCTGGGCACATTCACTCCACTCAGCCAGGGCACTTCCAGTCCCTCTCTGCCTGGGAACTCCAACTCCACTCAGCCTGGGCACCTCCACTCCACTCAGCTTGGGCACATTCACTCCACTCTGTCTAGGCACATTGACTCCCATTAAGCCTGGGAACATTCACTCCACTCAGCCTGGGCACATTCACTGCACTCAGCCTGGGCACTTCCAGTCCCACTCTGCCTTGGAACCTGCACTCCACTCAGCCTGGGCACCTCCAATCCACTCAGCCTGGGCACATTCTCTCCAGTCAGCCTGGGCACATTCACTCCACTCTGCCTGGGCACATTCACTCCACTCAGCCTGGGCACATTCACTCCACTCAGCCTGGGCACTTCCAGTCCCACTCTGCTGGGAACCTGCACTCCACTCAGCCTCGGCACCTCCACTCCACTCAGCCTGGGTACATTCACTCCACTCAGCCTTGGCACTTCCAGTCCCACTCTGCCAGGGTACCCCAACTCCACTCAGCCTGGCACCTCCACTCCACTCAGCCTGGGCACATTCACTGCACTCAGCCTGGGCACTTCCAATCCCACTCTGCCAGGGAACATGCACTCCACTCAGCCTGGGCACCTCCACTCCATTCAGCCTGGGCACATTCACTCCACTCCGCCTGGGCACTTCAAGTCCCACTCTGCCTGGGAATCTGCACTCCACTCGGCCTGGGCACCTCCACTCCAGTCAGCCTGGGCACATTCACTCCACTCAGCCTGGGCACTTCCGATCCCACTCTGCCAGGGAACCTGCACTCCACTCAGCCTGGGCACATGCAATCCACTCAGCCTGGGGACATTCACTCCACTCAGCCTGGGAACTTCCAATCCCACTCTGCCTGGGAACCAGCACTCCACTCAGCCTGGGCACCTCCACTCCACTCAGCCTGGGTACATTCACTCCACTCAGCCTTGGCACTTCCAGTCCCACTCTGCCAGGGAACCCGAACTCCACTCAGCCTGGGCACCTCCACTCCACTCAGCCTGGGCACATTCACTCCACTCAGCCTGGGCTCTTCCAATCCCACTCTGCCTGGGAACCTGCACTCCACTCAGCCTGGGCACCTCCACTCCACTCAGCCTGGGTACTTCCAATCCCACTCTGCTGGGAACCTGCACTCCACTCAGCCTGGGAACCTCCACTCCACGCAGCCTGGGCACATTCACTCCACTCAGCCAGGGCACTTCCAGTCCCTCTCTGCCTGGGAACCCCAACTCCACTCAGCCTGGGCAACTCCACTCTCCTCAGCCTGGGCACATTCACTCCACTCTGTCTAGGCACATTGACTCCCATTCAGCCTGGGAACATTCACTCCACTCAGCCATGGCACATTCACTCCACTCAGCCTGGGCACTTCCAGTCCCACTCTGGCTGGGAACCTGCACTCCACTCAGCCTGGGCACCTCCAATCCACTCAGCCTGGGCACATTCTCTCCAGTCAGCCTGGGCACATTCACTCCACTCAGCCTGGGCACATTCACTCCACTCAGCCTGGGCACATTCACTCCACTCAGCCAGGGCACATTCACTCCACTCAGCCTGGGCACTTCCAGTCCCACTCTGCCCAGGAACCTCCACTCCCACTCTGACTGGGAACCTCCGCTACTCCTCTCCACACCCGGCTCTCCACCCGACTCGCGAGGGCCCACTCTTAAGCCCTCCCGCCGCAAGTTATAGGCCCTTTGCCCGGGCGGAAAGTGAACCGCGGAACTGTGTCCCGCCCTCAATTCTCGTCCGATCGGAACGCGGTTTGGACCCGTTCTCCTGGGCGGCCTCGCAGCCCCTCCAGACCCAGCTAGTTAGCTCCAAGGGGCCGCCCCGAGCACAGGGAGGTGTGACACTTGACGCTTTGGCGCAACGGTGCCCGCGCCACGAGCCAAAAAGCGCCCCCCTCTCTCCGCGCCCATTCAAGGCAATGGGGAAACGCACGTTTCGGGCTCCGGCGGCCGGGCACATTCACTCCACTCTGTCTAGGCACATTGACTCCCATTCAGCCTGGGCACATTCACTCCACTCCGCCTGGGCACTTCCAGTCCCACTCTGCCTGGGAACCTGCACTCCACTCGGCCTGGGCACCTCCACTCCACTCAGCCTGGGCACATTCACTCCACTCAGCCTGGGCACTTCCAATCCCACTCTGCCTGGGAACCTCCACTCCATTCAGCCTGGGCACATTCACTCCACTCAGCCTGGGCACTTTCAGTCACACTCTGCCTGGGAACCTGCACTCCACTCGGCCTGGGCATCTCCACTCCACTCAGCCTGGGCACATTCACTCCACTCAGCCTTGGCACTTCCAGTCCCACTCTGCCAGGGACCCCCAACTCCACTCAGCCTGGGCACCTCCACTCCACTCAGCCTGGGCACATTCACTCCACTCAGCCTGGGCACTTCCAGTCCCACTCTGCCAGGGACCCCCAACTCCACTCAGCCTGGGCACCTCCACTCCACTCAGCCTGGGCACATTCACTCCACTCTGTCTAGGCACATTGACTCCCATTCAGCCTGGGCACATTCACTCCACTCCGCCTGGGCACTTCCAGTCCCACTCTGCCTGGGAACCTGCACTCCACTCGGCCTGGGCACCTCCACTCCACTCAGCCTGGGCACATTCACTCCACTCAGCCTGGGCACTTCCAATCCCACTCTGCCTGGGAACCTGCACTCCACTCAGCCTGGGCACCTCCACTCAGCCTGGGCACCTCCACTCCATTCAGCCTGTGCACATTCACTCCACTCAGCCTGGGCACTTTCAGTCACACTCTGCCTGGGAACCTGCACTCCACTCGGCCTGGGAACCTGCACTCCACTCAGCCTGGGCACCTCCACTCCACTCAGCCTCGGCACATTCACTCCACTCTGCCTGGGCACATTCACTCCACTCAGCCTGGGCACATTCACTCCACTCAGCCTGGGCACTTCCAATCCCACTCTGCCAGGGAACCTGCACTCCACTCAGCCTGGGAACATGCAATCCACTCAGCCTGGGGACATTCACTCCACTCAGCCTGGGAACTTCCAATCCCACTCTGCCTGGGAACCAGCACTCCACTCAGCCTGGGCACCTCCACTCCACTCAGCCTGGGCACATTCACTCCACTCAGCGTTGGCACTTCCAGTCCCACTCTGCCAGGGAACCCCAACTCCACTCAGCCTGGGCACCTCCACTCCACTCAGCCTGGGCACATTCACTCCACTCACCGTTGGCACTTCCAGTCCCACTCTGCCAGGGAACCCCAACTCCATTCAGCCTGGGCACCTCCACTCCAATCAGCCTGGGCACATTCACTCCACTCAGCCTGGGCACTTCCAATCCCACTCTGCCTTGGAACCTGCACTCCACTCAGCCTGGGCACCTCCACTCCATTCAGCCTGGGCACATTCACTCCACTCAGCCTGGGCACTTCCAGTCCCACTCTGCCTGGGAACCTGCACTCCACTCAGCCTGGGCACCTCCACTCCACTCAGCCTGGGCACATTCACTCCACTCTGCCTGGGCACATTCACTCCACTCAGCCTGGGCACATTCACTCCACTCAGCCTGGTCATTTCCAGTCCCACTCTGCTGGGAGCCTGCACTCCACTCAGCCTGGGAACCTCCACTCCACGCAGCCTGGGCACATTCACTCCACTCAGCCAGGGCACTTCCAGTCCCTCTCTGCCTGGGAACCCCAACTCCACTCAGCCTGGGCACCTCCACTCCACTCAGCCTGGGCACATTCACTCCACTCTGTCTAGGCACATTGACTCCCATTCAGCCTGGGATCATTCACTCCACTCAGCCTGGGCACATTCACTCCACTCAGCCTGGGCACTTCCAGTCCCACTCTGCCTGGGAACCTGCACTCCACTCAGCCTGGGCACCTCCAATCCACTCAACCTGGGCACATTCTCTCCACTCAGCCTGAGCACATTCACTCCACTCAGCCTGGGCACATTCACTCCACTCAGCCTGGCCACATTCACTCCACTCAGCCAGGGCACATTCACTCCACTCAGCCTGGGCACTTCCAGTCCCACTCTGCCCAGGAACCTCCACTCCCACTCTGACTGGGAACCTCCGCTACTCCTCTCCACACCCGGCTCTCCACCCGACTCGCGGGGGCCCACTCTTAAGCCCTCCCGCCGCAATTTATAGGCCCTTTGCCCGGGTGGAAAGTGAACCGCGGAACTGTGTCCCGCCCTCAATTCTCGTCCGATTGGAACGCGGTTTGGACCCGTTCTCCTGGGCGGCCTCGCAGGCCCTCCAGACCCAGCCAGTTAGCTCCAAGGGGCCGCCCCGAGCACGGGGAGGGGTGACACTTGACGCTTTGGCGCAACGGTGCCCGCGCCACGAGCCAAAAAGCGCCCCCCTCTCTCCGCGCCCATTCAAGGCAATGGGGAAACGCACGTTTCGGGCTCCGGCGGCCGGGCACATTCACTCCACTCTGTCTAGGCACATTGACTCCCATTCAGCCTGGGCACATTCACTCCACTCCGCCTGGGCACTTCCAATCCCACTCTGCCAGGGAACCTGCACTCCACTCAGCCTGGGCACATGCAATCCACTCAGCCTGGGGACATTCACTCCACTCAGCCTGGGAACTTCCAATCCCACTCTGCCGGGGAACCAGCACTCCACTCAGCCTGGGCACCTCCACTCCACTCAGCCTGGGTACATTCACTCCACTCAGCCTTGGCACTTCCAGTCCCACTCTGCCAGGGAACCCCAACTCCACTCAGCCTGGGCACCTCCACTCCACTCAGCCTGGGCACATTCACTCCACTCCGCCTGGGCACTTCCAGTCCCACTCTGCCTGGGAACCTGCACTCCACTCAGCCTGGGCACCTCCACTCCACTCAGCCTGGGTACATTCACTCCACTCAGCCTGGGCACTTCCAATCCCACTCTGCCTGGGAACCTGCACTCCACTCAGCCTGGGCACCTCCACTCCACTCAGCCTGGGCACATTCACTCCACTCAGCCTGGGCACATTCACTCCACTCAGCCTGGGCACTTCCAATCCCACTCTGCCTGGGAACCTGCACTCCACTCTGCCTGGGCACCTCCACTCCACTCAGCCTGGGCACATTCACTCCACTCAGCCTGGGCACTTCCAATCCCACTCTGCCTGGGAACCTCCACTCCATTCAGCCTGGGCACATTCACTCCACTCAGCCTGGGCACTTTCAGTCACACTCTGCCTGGGAACCTGCACTCCACTCGGCCTGGGCATCTCCACTCCACTCAGCCTGGGCACATTCACTCCACTCAGCCTTGGCACTTCCAGTCCCACTCTGCCAGGGACCCCCAACTCCACTCAGCCTGGGCACCTCCACTCCACTCAGCCTGGGCACATTCACTCCACTCACCCTGGGCACTTCCAGTCCCACTCTGCCAGGGACCCCCAACTCCACTCAGCCTGGGCACCTCCACTCCACTCAGCCTGGGCACATTCACTCCACTCTGTCTAGGCACATTGACTCCCATTCAGCCTGGGCACATTCACTCCACTCCGCCTGGGCACTTCCAGTCCCACTCTGCCTGGGAACCTGCACTCCACTCGGCCTGGGCACCTCCACTCCACTCAGCCTGGGCACATTCACTCCACTCAGCCTGGGCACTTCCAATCCCACTCTGCCTGGGAACCTGCACTCCACTCAGCCTGGGCACCTCCACTCAGCCTGGGCACCTCCACTCCATTCAGCCTGGGCACATTCACTCCACTCAGCCTGGGCACTTTCAGTCACACTCTGCCTGGGAACCTGCACTCCACTCGGCCTGGGAACCTGCACTCCACTCAGCCTGGGCACCTCCACTCCACTCAGCCTCGGCACATTCACTCCACTCTGCCTGGGCACATTCACTCCACTCAGCCTGGGCACATTCACTCCACTCAGCCTGGGCACTTCCGATCCCACTCTGCCAGGGAACCTGCACTCCACTCAGCCTGGGCACATGCAATCCACTCAGCCTGGGGACATTCACTCCACTCAGCCTGGGAACTTCCAATCCCACTCTGCCTGGGAACCAGCACTCCACTCAGCCTGGGCACCTCCACTCCACTCAGCCTGGGTACATTCACTCCACTCAGCCTTGGCACTTCCAGTCCCACTCTGCCAGGGAACCCGAACTCCACTCAGCCTGGGCACCTCCACTCCACTCAGCCTGGGCACATTCACTCCACTCAGCCTGGGCTCTTCCAATCCCACTCTGCCTGGGAACCTGCACTCCACTCAGCCTGGGCACCTCCACTCCACTCAGCCTGGGTACTTCCAATCCCACTCTGCTGGGAACCTGCACTCCACTCAGCCTGGGAACCTCCACTCCACGCAGCCTGAGCACATTCACTCCACTCAGCCAGGGCACTTCCAGTCCCTCTCTGCCTGGGAACCCCAACTCCACTCAGCCTGGGCACCTCCACTCCACTCAGCCTGGGCACATTCACTCCACTCTGTCTAGGCACATTGACTCCCATTCAGCCTGGGAACATTCACTCCACTCAGCCATGGCACATTCACTCCACTCAGCCTGGGCACTTCCAGTCCCACTCTGCCTGGGAACCTGCACTCCACTCAGCCTGGGCACCTCCAATCCACTCAGCCTGGGCACATTCTCTCCAGTCAGCCTGGGCACATTCACTCCACTCAGCCTGGGCACATTCACTCCACTCAGCCTGGGCACATTCACTCCACTCAGCCAGGGCACATTCACTCCACTCAGCCTGGGCACTTCCAGTCCCACTCTGCCCAGGAACCTCCACTCCCACTCTGACTGGGAACCTCCGCTACTCCTCTCCACACCCGGCTCTCCACCCGACTCGCGAGGGCCCACTCTTAAGCCCTCCCGCCGCAAGTTATAGGCCCTTTGCCCGGGCGGAAAGTGAACCGCGGAACTGTGTCCCGCCCTCAATTCTCGTCCGATCGGAACGCGGTTTGGACCCGTTCTCCTGGGCGGCCTCGCAGCCCCACCAGACCCAGCTAGTTAGCTCCAAGGGGCCGCCCCGAGCACGGGGAGGTGTGACACTTGACGCTTTGGCGCAACGGTGCCCGCGCCACGAGCCAAAAAGCGCCCCCCTCTCTCCGCGCCCATTCAAGGCAATGGGGAAACGCACGTTTCGGGCTCCGGCGGCCGGGCACATTCACTCGACTCTGTCTAGGCACATTGACTCCCATTCAGCCTGGGCACATTCACTCCACTCAGCCTGGGCACATTCACTCCACTCAGCCTGGGCACTTCCAATCCCACTCTGCCTGGGAACCACCACTCCATTCAGCCTGGGCACATTCACTCCACTCAGCCTGGGTACTTCCAATCCCACTCTGCTGGGAACCTGCACTCCACTCAGCCTGGGAACCTCCACTCCACGCAGCCTGGGCACATTCACTCCACTCAGCCAGGGCACTTCCAGTCCCTCTCTGCCTGGGAACCCCAACTCCACTCAGCCTGGGCACCTCCACTCCACTCAGCCTGGGCACATTCACTCCACTCTGTCTAGGCACATTGACTCCCATTCAGCCTGGGAACATTCACTCCCCTCAGCCTGGGCACATTCACTCCACTCAGCCTGGGCACTTCCAGTCCCACTCTGCCTGGGAACCTGCACTCCACTCAGCCTGGGCACCTCCAATCCACTCAGCCTGGGCACATTCTCTCCAGTCAGCCTGGGCACTTCCAATCCCACTCTGCCTGTGAACCTGCACTCCACTCAGCCTGGGCACCTCCACTCAGCCTGGGCACCTCCACTCCATTCAGCCTGGGCACATTCACTCCACTCAGCCTGGGCACTTTCAGTCACACTCTGCCTGGGAACCTGCACTCCACTCGGCCTGGGAACCTGCACTCCACTCAGCCTGGGCACATCCACTCCACTCAGCCTCGGCACATTCACTCCACTCTGCCTGGGCACATTCACTCCACTCAGCCTGGGCACATTCACTCCACTCAGCCTGGGCACTTCCGATCCCACTCTGCCAGGGAACCTGCACTCCACTCAGCCTGGGCACAGGCAATCCACTCAGCCTGGGGACATTCACTCCACTCAGCCTGGGAACTTCCAATCCCACTCTGCCTGGGAACCAGCACTCCACTCAGCCTGGGCACCTCCACTCCACTCAGCCTGGGTACATTCACTCCACTCAGCCTTGGCACTTCCAGTCCCACTCTGCCAGGGACCCCGAACTCCACTCAGCCTGGGCACCTCCACTCCACTCAGCCTGGGCACATTCACTCCACTCAGCCTGGGCTCTTCCAATCCCACTCTGCCTGGGAACCTGCACTCCACTCAGCCTGGGCACCTCCACTCCACTCAGCCTGGGTACTTCCAATCCCACTCTGCTGGGAACCTGCACTCCACTCAGCCTGGGAACCTCCACTCCACGCAGCCTGGGCACATTCACTCCACTCAGCCAGGGCACTTCCAGTCCCTCTCTGCCTGGGAACCCCAACTCCACTCAGCCTGGGCACCTCCACTCCACTCAGCCTGGGCACATTCACTCCACTCTGTCTAGGCACATTGACTCCCATTCAGCCTGGGAACATTCATTCCACTCAGCCATGGCACATTCACTCCACTCAGCCTGGGCACTTCCAGTCCCACTCTGCCTGGGAACCTGCACTCCACTCAGCCTGGGCACCTCCAATCCACTCAGCCTGGGCACATTCTCTCCAGTCAGCCTGGGCACATTCACTCCACTCAGCCTGGGCACATTCACTCCACTCAGCCTGGGCACATTCACTCCACTCAGCCAGGGCACATTCACTCCACTCAGCCTGGGCACTTCCAGTCCCACTCTGCCCAGGAACCTCCACTCCCACTCTGACTGGGAACCTCCGCTACTCCTCTCCACACCCGGCTCTCCACCCGACTCGCGAGGGCCCACTCTTTAGCCCTCCCGCCGCAAGTTATAGGCCCTTTGCCCGGGCGGAAAGTGAACCGCGGAACTGTGTCCCGCCCTCAATTCTCGTCCGATCGGAACGCGGTTTGGACCCGTTCTCCTGGGCGGCCTCGCAGCCCCTCCAGACCCAGCTAGTTAGCTCCAAGGGGCCGCCCCGAGCACAGGGAGGTGTGACACTTGACGCTTTGGCGCAACGGTGCCCGCGCCACGAGCCAAAAAGCGCCCCCCTCTCTCCGCGCCCATTCAAGGCAATGGGGAAACGCACGTTTCGGGCTCCGGCGGCCGGGCACATTCACTCCACTCTGTCTAGGCACATTGACTCCCAATCAGCCTGGGCACATTCACTCCACTCCGCCTGGGCACTTCCAGTCCCACTCTGCCTGGGAACCTGCACTCCACTCGGCCTGGGCACCTCCACTCCACTCAGCCTGGGCACATTCACTCCACTCAGCCTGGGCACTTCCAATCCCACTCTGCCTGGGAACCTCCACTCCATTCAGCCTGGGCACATTCACTCCACTCAGCCTGGGCACTTTCAGTCACACTCTGCCTGGGAACCTGCACTCCACTCGGCCTGGGCATCTCCACTCCACTCAGCCTGGGCACATTCACTCCACTCAGCCTTGGCACTTCCAGTCCCACTCTGCCAGGGACCCCCAACTCCACTCAGCCTGGGCACCTCCACTCCACTCAGCCTGGGCACATTCACTCCACTCAGCCTGGGCACTTCCAGTCCCACTCTGCCAGGGACCCCCAACTCCACTCAGCATGGGCACCTCCACTCCACTCAGCCTGGGCACATTCACTCCACTCTGTCTAGGCACATTGACTCCCATTCAGCCTGGGCACATTCACTCCACTCCGCCTGGGCACTTCCAGTCCCACTCTGCCTGGGAACCTGCACTCCACTCGGCCTGGGCACCTCCACTCCACTCAGCCTGGGCACATTCACTCCACTCAGCCTGGGCACTTCCAATCCCACTCTGCCTGGGAACCTGCACTCCACTCAGCCTGGGCACCTCCACTCAGCCTGGGCACCTCCACTCCATTCAGCCTGGGCACATTCACTCCACTCAGCCTGGGCACTTTCAGTCACACTCTGCCTGGGAACCTGCACTCCACTCGGCCTGGGAACCTGCACTCCACTCAGCCTGGGCACCTCCACTCCACTCAGCCTCGGCACATTCACTCCACTCTGCCTGGGCACATTCACTCCACTCAGCCTGGGCACATTCACTCCACTCAGCCTGGGCACTTCCAGTCCCACTCTGCTGGGAACCTGCACTCCACTCAGCCTGGGCACCTCCACTCCACTCAGCCTGGGTACATTCACTCCACTCAGCCTTGGCACTTCCAGTCCCACTCTGCCAGGGTACCCCAACTCCACTCAGCCTGGCACCTCCACTCCACTCAGCCTGGGCACATTCACTGCACTCAGCCTGGGCACTTCCAATCCCACTCTGCCAGGGAACCTGCACTCCACTCAGCCTGGGCACCTCCACTCCATTCAGCCTGGGCACATTCACTCCACTCCGCCTGGGCACTTCCAGTCCCACTCTGCCTGGGAACCTGCACTCCACTCGGCCTGGGCACCTCCACTCCAGTCAGCCTGGGCACATTCACTCCACTCAGCCTGGGCACTTCCAATCCCACTCTGCCAGGGAACCTGCACTCCACTCAGCCTGGGCACATGCAATCCACTCAGCCTGGGGACATTCACTCCACTCAGCCTGGGAACTTCCAATCCCACTCTGCCTGGGAACCAGCACTCCACTCAGCCTGGGCACCTCCACTCCACTCAGCCTGGGTACATTCACTCCACTCAGCCTTGGCACTTCCAGTCCCACTCTGCCAGGGAACCCGAACTCCCCTCAGCCTGGGCACCTCCACTCCACTCAGCCTGGGCACATTCACTCCACTCAGCCTGGGCATTTCCAATCCCACTCTGCCTGGGAACCTGCACTCCACTCAGCCTGGGCACCTCCACTCCACTCAGCCTGGGTACTTCCAATCCCACTCTGCTGGGAACCTGCACTCCACTCAGCCTGGGAACCTCCACTCCACGCAGCCTGGGCACATTCACTCCACTCAGCCAGGGCACTTCCAGTCCCTCTCTGCCTGGGAACCCCAACTCCACTCAGCCTGGGCACCTCCACTCCACTCAGCCTGGGCACATTCACTCCACTCTGTCTAGGCACATTGACTCCCATTCAGCCTGGGATCATTCACTCCACTCAGCCTGGGCACATTCACTCCACTCAGCCTGGGCACTTCCAGTCCCACTCTGCCTGGGAACCTGCACTCCACTCAGCCTGGGCACCTCCAATCCACTCAACCTGGGCACATTCTCTCCACTCAGCCTGAGCACATTCACTCCACTCAGCCTGGGCACATTCACTCCACTCAGCCTGGCCACATTCACTCCACTCAGCCAGGGCACATTCACTCCACTCAGCCTGGGCACTTCCAGTCCCACTCTGCCCAGGAACCTCCACTCCCACTCTGACTGGGAACCTCCGCTACTCCTCTCCACACCCGGCTCTCCACCCGACTCGCGGGGGCCCAGTCTTAAGCCCTCCCGCCGCAATTTATACGCCCTTTGCCCGGGTGGAAAGTGAACCGCGGAACTGTGTCCCGCCCTCAATTCTCGTCCGATTGGAACGCGGTTTGGACCCGTTCTCCTGGGCGGCCTCGCAGGCCCTCCAGACCCAGCCAGTTAGCTCCAAGGGGCCGCCCCGAGCACGGGGAGGGGTGACACTTGACGCTTTGGCGCAACGGTGCCCGCGCCACGAGCCAAAAAGCGCCCCCCTCTCTCCGCGCCCATTCAAGGCAATGGGGAAACGCACGTTTCGGGCTCCGGCGGCCGGGCACATTCACTCCACTCTGTCTAGGCACATTGACTCCCATTCAGCCTGGGCACATTCACTCCAGTCCGCCTGGGCACTTCCAATCCCACTCTGCCAGGGAACCTGCACTCCACTCAGCCTGGGCACATGCAATCCACTCAGCCTGGGGACATTCACTCCACTCAGCCTGGGAACTTCCAATCCCACTCTGCCGGGGAACCAGCACTCCACTCAGCCTGGGCACCTCCACTCCACTCAGCCTGGGTACATTCACTCCACTCAGCCTTGGCACTTCCAGTCCCACTCTGCCAGGGAACCCCAACTCCACTCAGCCTGGGCACCTCCACTCCACTCAGCCTGGGCACATTCACTCCACTCAGCCTGGGCACTTCCAATCCCACTCTGCCTGGGAACCTGCACTCTACTCAGCCTGGGCACCTCCACTCCACTCAGCCTGGGTACATTCACTCCACTCAGCCTGGGCACTTCCAATCCCACTCTGCCTGGGAACCTGCACTCCACTCAGCCTGGGCACCTCCACTCCACTCAGCCTGGGCACATTCACTCCACTCAGCCTGGGCACATTCACTCCACTCAGCCTGGGCACTTCCAATCCCACTCTGCCTGGGAACCTGCACTCTACTCAGCCTGGGCACCTCCACTCCACTCAGCCTGGGCACATTCACTCCACTCAGCCTGGGCACATTCACTCCACTCAGCCTGGGCACTTCCAGTCCCACTCTGCTGGGAACCTGCACTCCACTCAGCCTGGGCACCTCCACTCCACTCAGCCTGGGTACATTCACTCCACTCAGCCTTGGCACTTCCAGTCCCACTCTGCCAGGGTACCCCAACTCCACTCAGCCTGGCACCTCCACTCCACTCAGCCTGGGCACATTCACTGCACTCAGCCTGGGCACTTCCAATCCCACTCTGCCTGGGAACCTGCACTCCACTCAGCCTTGGCAACTCCACTCCACTCAGCCTCGGCACATTCACTCCACTCTGCCTGGGCACATTCAATCCACTCAGCCTGGGGACATTCAATCCACTCAGCCTGGGAACTTCCAATCCCACTCTGCCTGGGAACCAGCACTCCACTCAGCCTGGGCACCTCCACTCCACTCAGCCTGGGTACATTCACTCCACTCAGCCTTGGCACTTCCAGTCCCACTCTGCCAGGGAACCCCAACTCCACTCAGCCTGGGCACCTCCACTCCACTCAGCCTGGGCACATTCACTCCACTCAGCCTGGGCACTTCCAATCCCACTCTGCCTGGGAACGTGCACTCCACTCAGCCTGGGCACCTCCACTCCACTCAGCCTGGGCACATTCACTCCACTCAGCCTGGGCACTTCCAGTCCCACTCTGCCAGGGACCCCCAACTCCACTCAGCCTGGGCACCTCCACTCCACTCAGCCTGGGCACATTCACTCCACTCTGTCTAGGCACATTGACTCCCATTCAGCCTGGGCACATTCACTCCACTCCGCCTGGGCACTTCCAGTCCCACTCTGCCTGGGAACCTGCACTCCACTCGGCCTGGGCACCTCCACTCCACTCAGCCTGGGCACATTCACTCCACTCAGCCTGGGCACTTCCAATCCCACTCTGCCTGGGAACCTGCACTCCACTCAGCCTGGGCACCTCCACTCAGCCTGGGCACCTCCACTCCATTCAGCCTGGGCACATTCACTCCACTCAGCCTGGGCACTTTCAGTCACACTCTGCCTGGGAACCTGCACTCCACTCGGCCTGGGAACCTGCACTCCACTCAGCCTGGGCACCTCCACTCCACTCAGCCTCGGCACATTCACTCCACTCTGCCTGGGCACATTCACTCCACTCAGCCTGGGCACATTCACTCCACTCAGCCTGGGCACTTCCGATCCCACTCTGCCAGGGAACCTGCACTCCACTCAGCCTGGGCACATGCAATCCACTCAGCCTGGGGACATTCACTCCACTCAGCCTGGGAACTTCCAATCCCACTCTGCCTGGGAACCAGCACTCCACTCAGCCTGGGCACCTCCACTCCACTCAGCCTGGGTACATTCACTCCACTCAGCCTTGGCACTTCCAGTCCCACTCTGCCAGGGAACCCGAACTCCACTCAGCCTGGGCACCTCCACTCCACTCAGCCTGGGCACATTCACTCCACTCAGCCTGGGCTCTTCCAATCCCACTCTGCCTGGGAACCTGCACTCCACTCAGCCTGGGCACCTCCACTCCACTCAGCCTGGGTACTTCCAATCCCACTCTGCTGGGAACCTGCACTCCACTCAGCCTGGGAACCTCCACTCCACGCAGCCTGGGCACATTCACTCCACTCAGCCAGGGCACTTCCAGTCCCTCTCTGCCTGGGAACCCCAACTCCACTCAGCCTGGGCACCTCCACTCCACTCAGCCTGGGCACATTCACTCCACTCTGTCTAGGCACATTGACTCCCATTCAGCCTGGGAACATTCACTCCACTCAGCCATGGCACATTCACTCCACTCAGCCTGGGCACTTCCAGTCCCACTCTGCCTGGGAACCTGCACTCCACTCAGCCTGGGCACCTCCACTCCACTCAGCCTGGGTACTTCCAATCCCACTCTGCTGGGAACCTGCACTCCACTCAGCCTGGGAACCTCCACTCCACGCAGCCTGGGCACATTCACTCCACTCAGCCAGGGCACTTCCAGTCCCTCTCTGCCTGGGAACCCCAACTCCACTCAGCCTGGGCACCTCCACTCCACTCAGCCTGGGCACATTCACTCCACTCTGTCTAGGCACATTGACTCCCATTCAGCCTGGGAACATTCACTCCCCTCAGCCTGGGCACATTCACTCCACTCAGCCTGGGCACTTCCAGTCCCACTCTGCCTGGGAACCTGCACTCCACTCAGCCTGGGCACCTCCAATCCACTCAGCCTGGGCACATTCTCTCCAGTCAGCCTGGGCACATTCACTCCACTCAGCCTGGGCACATTCACTCCACTCAGCCTGGGCACTTCCGATCCCACTCTGCCAGGGAACCTGCACTCCACTCAGCCTGGGCACATGCAATCCACTCAGCCTGGGGACATTCACTCCACTCAGCCTGGGAACTTCCAATCCCACTCTGCCTGGGAACCTGCACTCCACTCGGCCTGGGCACCTCCACTCCACTCAGCCTGGGCACATTCACTCCACTCAGCCTGGGCACTTCCAATCCCACTATGCCTGGGAACCTCCACTCCATTCAGCCTGGGCACATTCACTCCACTCAGCCTGGGCACTTTCAGTCACACTCTGCCTGGGAACCTGCACTCCACTCGGCCTGGGCATCTCCACTCCACTCAGCCTGGGCACATTCACTCCACTCAGCCTTGGCACTTCCAGTCCCACTCTGCCAGGGACCCCCAACTCCACTCAGCCTGGGCACCTCCACTCCACTCAGCCTGGGCACATTCACTCCACTCAGCCTGGGCACTTCCAGTCCCACTCTGCCAGGGACCCCCAACTCCACTCAGCCTGGGCACCTCCACTCCACTCAGCCTGGGCACATTCACTCCACTCTGTCTAGGCACATTGACTCCCATTCAGCCTGGGCACATTCACTCCACTCCGCCTGGGCACTTCCAGTCCCACTCTGCCTGGGAACCTGCACTCCACTCGGCCTGGGCACCTCCACTCCACTCAGCCTGGGCACATTCACTCCACTCAGCCTGGGCACTTCCAATCCCACTCAGACTGGGAACCTGCACTCCACTCAGCCTGGGCACCTCCACTCAGCCTGGGCACCTCCACTCCATTCAGCCTGGGCACATTCACTCCACTCAGCCTGGGCACTTTCAGTCACACTCTGCCTGGGAACCTGCACTCCACTCGGCCTGGGAACCTGCACTCCACTCAGCCTGGGCACCTCCACTCCACTCAGCCTCGGCACATTCACTCCACTCTGCCTGGGCACATTCACTCCACTCAGCCTGGGCACATTCACTCCACTCAGCCTGGGCACTTCCGATCCCACTCTGCCTGGGAACCTGCACTCCACTCGGCCTGGGAACCTGCACTCCACTCAGCCTGGGCACCTCCACTCCACTCAGCCTCGGCACATTCACTCCACTCTGCCTGGGCACATTCACTCCACTCAGCCTGGGCACCTCCACTCCACTCAGCCTGGGTACATTCACTCCACTCAGCCTTGGCACTTCCAGTCCCACTCTGCCAGGGTACCCCAACTCCACTCAGCCTGGCACCTCCACTCCACTCAGCCTGGGCACATTCACTGCACTCAGCCTGGGCACTTCCAATCCCACTCTGCCAGGGAACCTGCACTCCACTCAGCCTGGGCACCTCCACTCCATTCAGCCTGGGCACATTCACTCCACTCCGCCTGGGCACTTCCAGTCCCACTCTGCCTGGGAACCTGCACTCCACTCGGCCTGGGCACCTCCACTCCAGTCAGCCTGGGCACATTCACTCCACTCAGCCTGGGCACTTCCAATCCCACTCTGCCAGGGAACCTGCACTCCACTCAGCCTGGGCACATGCAATCCACTCAGCCTGGGGACATTCACTCCACTCAGCCTGGGAACTTCCAATCCCACTCTGCCTGGGAACCAGCACTCCACTCAGCCTGGGCACCTCCACTCCACTCAGCCTGGGTACATTCACTCCACTCAGCCTGGGCACATTCACTCCACTCTGTCTAGGCACATTGACTCCCATTCAGCCTGGGATCATTCACTCCACTCAGCCTGGGCACATTCACTCCACTCAGCCTGGGCACTTCCAGTCCCACTCTGCCTGGGAACCTGCACTCCACTCAGCCTGGGCACCTCCAATCCACTCAACCTGGGCACATTCTCTCCACTCAGCCTGAGCACATTCACTCCACTCAGCCTGGGCACATTCACTCCACTCAGCCTGGCCACATTCACTCCACTCAGCCAGGGCACATTCACTCCACTCAGCCTGGGCACTTCCAGTCCCACTCTGCCCAGGAACCTCCACTCCCACTCTGACTGGGAACCTCCGCTACTCCTCTCCACACCCGGCTCTCCACCAGACTCGCGGGGGCCCACTCTTAAGCCAGCCCTCCCGCCGCAATTTATAGGCCCTTTGCCCGGGTGGAAAGTGAACCGCGGAACTGTGTCCCGCCCTCAATTCTCGTCCGATTGGAACGCGGTTTGGACCCGTTCTCCTGGGCGGCCTCGCAGGCCCTCCAGACCCAGCCAGTTAGCTCCAAGGGGCCGCCCCGAGCACGGGGAGGGGTGACACTTGACGCTTTGGCGCAACGGTGCCCGCGCCTGGGCACATGCAATCCACTCAGCCTGGGGACATTCACTCCACTCAGCCTGGGAACTTCCAATCCCACTCTGCCGGGGAACCAGCACTCCACTCAGCCTGGGCACCTCCACTCCACTCAGCCTGGGTACATTCACTCCACTCAGCCTTGGCACTTCCAGTCCCACTCTGCCAGGGAACCCCAACTCCACTCAGCCTGGGCACCTCCACTCCACTCAGCCTGGGCACATTCACTCCACTCAGCCTGGGCACTTCCAGTCCCACTCTGCCTGGGAACCTGCACTCCACTCAGCCTGGGCACCTCCACTCCACTCAGCCTGGGTACATTCACTCCACTCAGCCTGGGCACTTCCAATCCCACTCTGCCTGGGAACCTGCACTCCACTCAGCCTGGGCACCTCCACTCCACTCAGCCTGGGCACATTCACTCCACTCAGCCTGGGCACATTCACTCCACTCAGCCTGGGCACTTCCAATCCCACTCTGCCTGGGAACCTGCACTCCACTCAGCCTGGGCACCTCCACTCCACTCAGCCTGGGCACATTCACTCCACTCAGCCTGGGCACATTCACTCCACTCAGCCTGGGCACTTCCAGTCCCACTCTGCTGGGAACCTGCACTCCACTCAGCCTGGGCACCTCCACTCCACTCAGCCTGGGTACATTCACTCCACTCAGCCTTGGCACTTCCAGTCCCACTCTGCCAGGGTACCCCAACTCCACTCAGCCTGGCACCTCCACTCCACTCAGCCTGGGCACATTCACTGCACTCAGCCTGGGCACTTCCAATCCCACTCTGCCTGGGAACCTGCACTCCACTCAGCCTTGGCAACTCCACTCCACTCAGCCTCGGCACATTCACTCCACTCTGCCTGGGCACATTCAATCCACTCAGCCTGGGGACATTCAATCCACTCAGCCTGGGAACTTCCAATCCCACTCTGCCTGGGAACCAGCACTCCACTCAGCCTGGGCACCTCCACTCCACTCAGCCTGGGTACATTCACTCCACTCAGCCTGGGAACTTCCAATCCCACTCTGCCTGGGAACCAGCACTCCACTCAGCCTGGGCACCTCCACTCCACTCAGCCTGGGTACATTCACTCCACTCAGCCTTGGCACTTCCAGTCCCACTCTGCCAGGGAACCCGAACTCCACTCAGCCTGGGCACCTCCACTCCACTCTGCCTGGGCACATTCACTCCACTCAGCCTGGGCTCTTCCAATCCCACTCTGCCTGGGAACCTGCACTCCACTCAGCCTGGGCACCTCCACTCCACTCAGCCTGGGTACTTCCAATCCCACTCTGCTGGGAACCTGCACTCCACTCAGCCTGGGAAACTCCACTCCACGCTGCCTGGGCACATGCACTCCACTCAGCCAGGGCACTTCCAGTCCCTCTCTGCCTGGGAACCCCAACTCCACTCAGCCTGGGCACCTCCACTCCACTCAGCCTGGGCACATTCACTCCACTCTGTCTAGGCACATTGACTCCCATTCAGCCTGGGAACATTCACTCCACTCAGCCATGGCACATTCACTCCACTCAGCCTGGGCACTTCCAGTCCCACTCTGGCTGGGAACCTGCACTCCACTCAGCCTGGGCACCTCCAATCCACTCAGCCTGGGCACATTCTCTCCAGTCAGCCTGGGCACATTCACTCCACTCAGCCTGGGCACATTCACTCCACTCAGCCTGGGCACATTCACTCCACTCAGCCAGGGCACATTCACTCCACTCAGCCTGGGCACTTCCAGTCCCACTCTGCCCAGGAACCTCCACTCCCACTCTGACTGGGAACCTCCGCTACTCCTCTCCACACCCGGCTCTCCACCCGACTCGCGAGGGCCCACTCTTAAGCCCTCCCGCCGCAAGTTATAGGCCCTTTGCCCGGGCGGAAAGTGAACCGCGGAACTGTGTCGCGCCCTCAATTCTCGTCCGATCAAAACGCGGTTTGGACCCGTTCTCCTGGGCGGCCTCGCAGCCCCTCCAGACCCAGCTAGTTAGCTCCAAGGGGCCGCCCCGAGCACAGGGAGGTGTGAAACTTGACGCTTTGGCGCAACGGTGCCCGCGCCACGAGCCAAAAAGCGCCCCCCTCTCTCCGCGCCCATTCAAGGCAATGGGGAAACGCACGTTTCGGGCTCCGGCGGCCGGGCACATTCACTCCACTCTGTCTAGGCACATTGACTCCCATTCAGCCTGGGCACATTCACTCCACTCCGCCTGGGCACTTCCAGTCCCACTCTGCCTGGGAACCTGCACTCCACTCGGCCTGGGCACCTCCACTCCACTCAGCCTGGGCACATTCACTCCACTCAGCCTGGGCACTTCCAATCCCACTCTGCCTGGGAACCTCCACTCCATTCAGCCTGGGCACATTCACTCCACTCAGCCTGGGCACTTTCAGTCACACTCTGCCTGGGAACCTGCACTCCACTCGGCCTGGGCATCTCCACTCCACTCAGCCTGGGCACATTCACTCCACTCAGCCTTGGCACTTCCAGTCCCACTCTGCCAGGGACCCCCAACTCCACTCAGCCTGGGCACCTCCACTCCACTCAGCCTGGGCACATTCACTCCACTCAGCCTTGGCACTTCCAGTCCCACTCTGCCAGGGACCCCCAACTCCACTCAGCCTGGGCACATTCACTCCACTCTGTCTAGGCACATTGACTCCCATTCAGCCTGGGCACATTCACTCCACTCCGCCTGGGCACTTCCAGTCCCACTCTGCCTGGGAACCTGCACTCCACTCGGCCTGGGCACCTCCACTCCACTCAGCCTGGGCACATTCACTCCACTCAGCCTGGGCACTTCCAATCCCACTCTGCCTGGGAACCTGCACTCCACTCAGCCTGGGCACCTCCACTCAGCCTGGGCACCTCCACTCCATTCAGCCTGGGCACATTCACTCCACTCAGCCTGGGCACTTTCAGTCACACTCTGCCTGGGAACCTGCACTCCACTCGGCCTGGGAACCTGCACTCCACTCAGCCTGGGCACCTCCACTCCACTCAGCCTCGGCACATTCACTCCACTCTGCCTGGGCACATTCACTCCACTCAGCCTGGGCACATTCACTCCACTCAGCCTGGGCACTTCCAGTCCCACTCTGCTGGGAACCTGCACTCCACTCAGCCTGGGCACCTCCACTCCACTCAGCCTGGGTACATTCACTCCACTCAGCCTTGGCACTTCCAGTCCCACTCTGCCAGGGTACCCCAACTCCACTCAGCCTGGCACCTCCACTCCACTCAGCCTGGGCACATTCACTGCACTCAGCCTGGGCACTTCCAATCCCACTCTGCCAGGGAACCTGCACTCCACTCAGCCTGGGCACCTCCACTCCATTCAGCCTGGGCACATTCACTCCACTCCGCCTGGGCACTTCCAGTCCCACTCTGCCTGGGAACCTGCACTCCACTCGGCCTGGGCACCTCCACTCCAGTCAGCCTGGGCACATTCACTCCACTCAGCCTGGGCACTTCCAATCCCACTCTGCCAGGGAACCTGCACTCCACTCAGCCTGGGAACATGCAATCCACTCAGCCTGGGGACATTCACTCCACTCAGCCTGGGAACTTCCAATCCCACTCTGCCTGGGAACCAGCACTCCACTCAGCCTGGGCACCTCCACTCCACTCAGCCTGGGTACATTCACTCCACTCAGCCTTGGCACTTCCAGTCCCACTCTGCCAGGGAACCCGAACTCCACTCAGCCTGGGCACCTCCACTCCACTCAGCCTGGGCACATTCACTCCACTCAGCCTGGGCACTTCCAATCCCACTCTGCCTGGGAACCTGCACTCCACTCAGCCTGGGCACCTCCACTCCACTCAGCCTGGGTACTTCCAATCCCACTCTGCTGGGAACCTGCACTCCACTCAGCCTGGGAACCTCCACTCCACGCAGCCTGGGCACATTCACTCCACTCAGCCAGGGCACTTCCAGTCCCTCTCTGCCTGGGAACCCCAACTCCACTCAGCCTGGGCACCTCCACTCCACTCAGCCTGGGCACATTCACTCCACTCTGTCTAGGCACATTGACTCCCATTCAGTCTGGGAACCTTCACTCCACTCAGCCTGGGCACATTCACTCCACTCAGCCTGGGCACTTCCAGTCCCACTCTGCCTGGGAACCTGCACTCCACTCAGCCTGGGCACCTCCAATCCACTCAGCCTGGGCACATTCTCTCCAGTCAGCCTGGGCACATTCACTCCACTCAGCCTGGGCACATTCACTCCACTCAGCCTGGGCACATTCACTCCACTCAGCCAGGGCACATTCACTCCACTCAGCCTGGGCACTTCCAGTCCCACTCTGCCCAGGAACCTCCACTCCCACTCTGACTGGGAACCTCCGCTACTCCTCTCCACACCCGGCTCTCCACCCGACTCGCGGGGGCCCACTCTTAAGCCCTCTCGCCGCAAGTTATAGGCCCTTTGCCCGGGCGGAAAGTGAACCGCGGAACTGTGTCCCGCCCTCAATTCTCGTCCGATCGGAACGCGGTTTGGACCCGTTCTCCTGGACGGCCTCGCAGCCTCTCCAGACCCAGCTAGTTAGCTCCAAGGGGCCGCCCCGAGCACGGGGAGGTGTGACACTTGACGCTTTGGCGCAACGGTGCCCGCGCCACGAGCCAAAAAGCGCCCCCCTCTCTCCGCGCCCATTCAAGGCAATGGGGAAACGCACGTTTCGGGCTCCGGCGGCCGGGCACATTCACTCCACTCTGTCTAGGCACATTGACTCCCATTCAGCCTGGGCACATTCACTCCACTCCGCCTGGGCACTTCCAGTCCCACTCTGCCTGGGAACCTGCACTCCACTCGGCCTGGGCACCTCCACTCCACTCAGCCTGGGCACATTCACTCCACTCAGCCTTGGCACTTCCAGTCCCACTCTGCCAGGGAACCCCAACTCCACTCAGCCTGGGCACCTCCACTCCACTCAGCCTGGGCACATTCACTCCACTCAGCCTGGGCACTTCCAGTCCCACTCTGCCTGGGAACCTGCACTCCACTCAGCCTGGGCACCTCCACTCAGCCTGGGCACCTCCACTCCATTCAGCCTGGGCACATTCACTCCACTCAGCCTGGGCACTTTCAGTCACACTCTGCCTGGGAACCTGCACTCCACTCGGCCTGGGCATCTCCACTCCACTCAGCCTGGGCACATTCACTCCACTCAGCCTTGGCACTTCCAGTCCCACTCTGCCAGGGAACCCCAACTCCACTCAGCCTGGGCACCTCCACTCCACTCAGCCTGGGCACATTCACTCCACTCAGCCTGGGCACTTCCAGTCCCACTCTGCCAGGGAACCTGCACTCCACTCGGCCTGGGCACCTCCACTCCACTCAGCCTGGGCACATTCACTCCACTCAGCCTGGGCACTTCCAATCCCACTCTGCCTTGGTGCCTGCACTCCACTCAGCCTGGGCACCTCCACTCCACTCAGCCTGGCCACATTCACTCCACTCAGCCAGGGCACATTCACTCCACTCAGCCTGGGCACTTCCAGTCCCACTCTGCCCAGGAACCTCCACTCCCACTCTGACAGGGAACCTCCGCTACTCCTCTCCACACCCGGCTCTCCACCCGACTCGCAAGGGCCCACTCTTAAGCCCTCCCGCCGCAAGTTATAGGCCCTTTGCCCGGGCGGAAAGTGAACCGCGGAACTGTGTCCCGCCCTCAATTCTCGTCCGATCGGAACGCGGTTTGGACCCGTTCTCCTGGGCGGCCTCGCAGCCCCTCCAGACCCAGCCAGTTAGCTCCAAGGGGCCGCCCCGAGCACGGGGAGGTGTGACACTTGACGCTTTGGCGCAACGGTGCCCGCGCCACGAGCCAAAAAGCGCCCCCCTCTCTCCGCGCCCATTCAAGGCAATGGGGAAACGCACGTTTCGGGCTCCGGCGGCCGGGCACATTCACTCCACTCTGTCTAGGCACATTGACTCCCATTCAGCCTGGGCACATTCACTCCACTCCGCCTGGGCACTTCCAGTCCCACTCTGCCTGGGAACCTGCACTCCACTCGGCCTGGGCACCTCCACTCCACTCAGCCTGGGCACATTCACTCCACTCAGCCTGGGCACTTCCAATCCCACTCTGCCTGGGAACCTGCACTCCACTCAGCCTGGGCACCTCCACTCCACTCAGCCTGGGTACTTCCAATCCCACTCTGCTGGGAACCTGCACTCCACTCAGCCTGGGAACCTCCACTCCACGCAGCCTGGGCACATTCACTCCACTCAGCCAGGGCACTTCCAGTCCCTCTCTGCCTGGGAACCCCAACTCCACTCAGCCTGGGCACCTCCACTCCACTCAGCCTGGGCACATTCACTCCACTCTGTCTAGGCACATTGACTCCCATTCAGCCTGGGAACATTCACTCCCCTCAGCCTGGGCACATTCACTCCACTCAGCCTGGGCACTTCCAGTCCCACTCTGCCTGGGAACCTGCACTCCACTCAGCCTGGGCACCTCCAATCCACTCAGCCTGGGCACATTCTCTCCAGTCAGCCTGGGCACATTCACTCCACTCAGCCTGGGCACATTCACTCCACTCAGCCTGGGCACATTCTCTCCACTCAGCCAGGGCACATTCACTCCACTCAGCCTGGGCACTTCCAGTCCCACTCTGCCTAGGAACCTCCACTCCCACTCTGACTGGGAACCTCCGCTACTCCTCTCCACACCCGGCTCTCCACCCGACTCGCGGGGGCCCACTCTTAAGCCCTCCCGCCGCAAGTTATAGGCCCTTTGCCCGGGCGGAAAGTGAACCGCGGAACTGTGTCCCGCCCTCAATTCTCGTCCGATCGGAACGCGGTTTGGACCCGTTCTCCTGGGCGGCCTCGCAGCCCCACCAGACCCAGCTAGTTAGCTCCAAGGGGCCGCCCCGAGCACGGGGAGGTGTGACACTTGACGCTTTGGCGCAACGGTGCCCGCGCCACGAGCCAAAAAGCGCCCCCCTCTCTCCGCGCCCATTCAAGGCAATGGGGAAACTCACGTTTCGGGCTCCGGCGGCCGGGCACATTCACTCGACTCTGTCTAGGCACATTGACTCCCATTCAGCCTGGGCACATTCACTCCACTCCGCCGGGGCACTTCCAATCCACTCAGCCTGGGCACATTCTCTCCAGTCAGCCTGGGCACATTCACTCCACTCAGCCTGGGCACATTCACTCCACTCAGCCTGGGCACTTTCAGTCACACTCTGCCTGGGAACCTGCACTCCACTCGGCCTGGGCATCTCCACTCCACTCAGCCTGGGCACATTCACTCCACTCAGCCTTGGCACTTCCAGTCCCACTCTGCCAGGGACCCCCAACTCCACTCAGCCTGGGCACCTCCACTCCACTCAGCCTGGGCACATTCACTCCACTCAGCCTGGGCACTTCCAGTCCCACTCTGCCAGGGACCCCCAACTCCACTCAGCCTGGGCACCTCCACTCCACTCAGCCTGGGCACATTCACTCCACTCTGTCTAGGCACATTGACTCCCATTCAGCCTGGGCACATTCACTCCACTCCGCCTGGGCACTTCCAGTCCCACTCTGCCTGGGAACCTGCACTCCACTCGGCCTGGGCACCTCCACTCCACTCAGCCTGGGCACATTCACTCCACTCAGCCTGGGCACTTCCAATCCCACTCTGCCTGGGAACCTGCACTCCACTCAGCCTGGGCACCTCCACTCAGCCTGGGCACCTCCACTCCATTCAGCCTGGGCACATTCACTCCACTCAGCCTGGGCACTTTCAGTCACACTCTGCCTGGGAACCTGCACTCCACTCGGCCTGGGAACCTGCACTCCACTCAGCCTGGGCACCTCCACTCCACTCAGCCTCGGCACATTCACTCCACTCTGCCTGGGCACATTCACTCCACTCAGCCTGGGCACATTCACTCCACTCAGCCTGGGCACTTCCGATCCCACTCTGCCAGGGAACCTGCACTCCACTCAGCCTGGGCACATGCAATCCACTCAGCCTGGGGACATTCACTCCACTCAGCCTGGGAACTTCCAATCCCACTCTGCCTGGGAACCAGCACTCCACTCAGCCTGGGCACCTCCACTCCACTCAGCCTGGGTACATTCACTCCACTCAGCCTTGGCACTTCCAGTCCCACTCTGCCAGGGAACCCGAACTCCACTCAGCCTGGGCACCTCCACTCCACTCAGCCTGGGCACATTCACTCCACTCAGCCTGGGCTCTTCCAATCCCACTCTGCCTGGGAACCTGCACTCCACTCAGCCTGGGCACCTCCACTCCACTCAGCCTGGGTACTTCCAATCCCACTCTGCTGGGAACCTGCACTCCACTCAGCCTGGGAACCTCCACTCCACGCAGCCTGGGCACATTCACTCCACTCAGCCAGGGCACTTCCAGTCCCTCTCTGCCTGGGAACCCCAACTCCACTCAGCCTGGGCACCTCCACTCCACTCAGCCTGGGCACATTCACTCCACTCTGTCTAGGCACATTGACTCCCATTCAGCCTGGGAACATTCACTCCACTCAGCCATGGCACATTCACTCCACTCAGCCTGGGCACTTCCAGTCCCACTCTGCCTGGGAACCTGCACTCCACTCAGCCTGGGCACCTCCAATCCACTCAGCCTGGGCACATTCTCTCCAGTCAGCCTGGGCACATTCACTCCACTCAGCCTGGGCACATTCACTCCACTCAGCCTGGGCACATTCACTCCACTCAGCCAGGGCACATTCACTCCACTCAGCCTGGGCACTTCCAGTCCCACTCTGCCCAGGAACCTCCACTCCCACTCTGACTGGGAACCTCCGCTACTCCTCTCCACACCCGGCTCTCCACCCGACTCGCGAGGGCCCACTCTTAAGCCCTCCCGCCGCAAGTTATAGGCCCTTTGCCCGGGCGGAAAGTGAACCGCGGAACTGTGTCCCGCCCTCAATTCTCGTCCGATCAGAACGCGGTTTGGACCCGTTCTCCTGGGCGGCCTCGCAGCCCCTCCCGACCCGGCCAGTTTGTTCCAAGGGGCCGCCCCGAGCACGGGGAGGTGTGACACTTGACGCATTGGCGCAACGGTGCCCGCGCCATTAGCCAAAAAGCGCTCCCCTCTCTCCGCGCCCATTCAAAGCAATGGGGAAACGCACGTTTCGGTCTCCGGCGGGCGGGCACATTCACTCCACTCTGTCTTGGCACATTGACTCCCACTCAGCCTGGGCACTTCCAGTCCCACTCTGCCTCGGAACCTGCACTCCACTCGGCCTGGGCACCTCCACTCCACTCAGCCTGGGCACATTCACTCCACTCAGCCTGGGCACTTCCAGTCCCACTCTGCCCTGGAACCTCCGCTCCCACTCTGCCTGGGCACCTCCACTCCACTCAGCCTGGGCACATTCACTCCACTCAGCCTTGGCACTTCCAGTCCCACTCTGCCAGGGAACACCAACTCCACTCAACCTGGGCACCTCCACTCCACTCTGCCTGGGCACATTCACTCCACTCAGCCTGGGTACATTCACTCCACTCAGCCTGGGAACTTCCAATCCCACTCTGCCTGGGAACCTGCACTCCACTCAGCCTGGGCACCTCCACTCCACTCAGCCTGGGCACATTCACTCCACTCAGCCTTGGCACTTCCAGTCCCACTCTGCCAGGGAACCCCAACTCCACTCAGCCTAGGCACCTCCACTCCACTCAGCCTGGGCAAATTCACTCCACTCAGCCTGGGCACTTCCAGTCCCACTCTGCCTGGGAACCTGCACTCCACTCGGCCTGGGCACCTCCACTCCACTCAGCCTGGGCACATTCACTCCACTCAGCCTGGGCACTTCCAATCCCACTCTGCCAGGGAACCCCAACTCCACTCAGCCTGGGCACCTCCACTCCACTCAGCCTGGGCACATTCACTCCACTCAGCCTGCGCACTTCCAGTCCCACTCTGCCAGGGACCCCCAACTCCACTCAGCCTGGGCACCTCCACTCCACTCAGCCTGGGCACATTCACTCAACTCTGTCTAGGCACATTGACTCCCAATCAGCCTGGGCACATTCACTCCACTCCGCCTGGGCACTTCCAGTCCCACTCTGCCTGGGAACCTGCACTCCACTCGGCCTGGGCACCTCCACTCCACTCAGCCTGGGCACATTCACTCCACTCAGCCTGGGCACTTCCAATCCCACTCTGCCTGGGAACCTCCACTCCATTCAGCCTGGGCACATTCACTCCACTCAGCCTGGGCACTTTCAGTCACACTCTGCCTGGGAACCTGCACTCCACTCGGCCTGGGCATCTCCACTCCACTCAGCCTGGGCACATTCACTCCACTCAGCCTTGGCACTTCCAGTCCCACTCTGCCAGGGAACCCGAACTCCCCTCAGCCTGGGCACCTCCACTCCACTCAGCCTGGGCACATTCACTCCACTCAGCCTGGGCAATTCCAATCCCACTCTGCCTGGGAACCTGCACTCCACTCAGCCTGGGCACCTCCACTCCACTCAGCCTGGGTACTTCCAATCCCACTCTGCTGGGAACCTGCACTCCACTCAGCCTGGGAACCTCCACTCCACGCAGCCTGGGCACATTCACTCCACTCAGCCAGGGCACTTCCAGTCCCTCTCTGCCTGGGAACCCCAACTCCACTCAGCCTGGGCACCTCCACTCCACTCAGCCTGGGCACATTCACTCCACTCTGTCTAGGCACATTCACTCCCATTCAGCCTGGGAACATTCACTCCACTCAGCCTGGGCACATTCACTCCACTCAGCCTGGGCACTTCCAGTCCCACTCTGCCTGGGAACCTGCACTCCACTCAGCCTGGGCACCTCCAATCCACTCAGCCTGGGCACATTCTCTCCAGTCAGCCTGGGCACATTCACTCCACTCAGCCTGGGCACATTCACTCCACTCAGCCTGGGCACATTCACTCCACTCAGCCAGGGCACATTCACTCCACTCAGCCTGGGCACTTCCAGTCCCACTCTGCCCAGGAACCTCCACTCCCACTCTGACTGGGAACCTCCGCTACTCCTCTCCACACCCGGCTCTGCACCCGACTCGCGGGGGCCCACTCTTAAGCCCTCCCGCCGCAAGTTATAGGCCCTTTGCCCGGGCGGAAAGTGAACCGCGGAACTGTGTCCCGCCCTCAATTCTCGTCCGATCGGAACGCGGTTTGGACCCGTTCTCCTGGGCGGCCTCGCAGCCCCACCAGACCCAGCTAGTTAGCTCCAAGGGGCCGCCCCGAGCACGGGGAGGTGTGACACTTAATGCTTTGGCGCAACGGTGCCCGCGCCACGAGCCAAAAAGCGCCCCCCTCTCTCCGCGCCCATTCAAGGCAATGGGGAAACGCACGTTTCGGGCTCCGGCGGCCGGGCACATTCACTCGACTCTGTCTAGGCACATTGACTCCCATTCAGCCTGGGCACATTCACTCCACTCCGCCTGGGCACTTCCAGTCCCACTCTGCCTGGGAACCTGCACTCCACTCGGCCTGGGCACCTCCACTCCACTCAGCCTGGGCACATTCACTCCACTCAGCCTGGGCACTTCCAATCCCACTCTGCCTGGGAACCTGCACTCCACTCAGCCTGGGCACCTCCACTCAGCCTGGGCACCTCCACTCCATTCAGCCTGGGCACATTCACTCCACTCAGCCTGGGCACTTTCAGTCACAATCTGCCTGGGAACCTGCACTCCACTCGGCCTGGGCATCTCCACTCCACTCAGCCTGTGCACATTCACTCCACTCAGCCTTGGCACTTCCAGTCCCACTCTGCCAGGGAACCCCAACTCCACTCAGCCTGGGCACCTCCACTCCACTCAGCCTGGGCACATTCACTCCACTCAGCCTGGGCACTTCCAGTCCCACTCTGCCTGGGAACCTGCACTCCACTCAGCCTGGGCATCTCCACTCCATTCAGCCTGGGCACATTCACTCCACTCAGCCTGGGCACTTCCAGTCCCACTCTGCCTGGGAACCTGCACTCCACTCAGCCTGGGCACCTCCACTCCACTCAGCCTGGGTACATTCACTCCACTCAGCCTGGGCACATTCAATCCACTCAGCCTGGGCACATTCACTGCACTCAGCCTGGGCACTTCCAGTCCCACTCTGCTGGGAACCTGCACTCCACTCAGCCTGGGAACCTCCACTCCACGCAGCCTGGGCACATTCACTGCACTCAGCCTGGGCACTTCCAATCCCACTCTGCCAGGGAACCTGCACTCCACTCAGCCTGGGCACATGCAATCCACTCAGCCTGGGGACATTCACTCCACTCAGCCTGGGAACTTCCAATCCCACTCTGCCTGGGAACCAGCACTCCACTCAGCCTGGGCACCTCCACTCCACTCAGCCTGGGTACATTCACTCCACTCAGCCTTGGCACTTCCAGTCCCACTCTGCCAGGGAACCCGAACTCCACTCAGCCTGGGCACCTCCACTCCACTCAGCCTGGGCACATTCACTCCACTCAGCCTGGGCACTTCCAATCCCACTCTGCCTGGGAACCTGCACTCCACTCAGCCTGGGCACCTCCACTCCACTCAGCCTGGGTACTTCCAATCCTACTTTGCTGGGAACCTGCACTCCACTCAGCCTGGGAACCTCCACTCCACGCAGCCTGGGCACATTCACTCCACTCAGCCAGGGCACTTCCAGTCCCTCTCTGCCTGGGAACCCCAACTCCACTCAGCCTGGGCACCTCCACTCCACTCAGCCTGGGCACATTCACTCCACTCTGTCTAGGCACATTGACTCCCATTCAGCCTGGGAACATTCACTCCCCTCAGCCTGGGCACATTCACTCCACTCAGCCTGGGCACTTCCAGTCCCACTCTGCCTGGGAACCTGCACTCCACTCAGCCTGGGCACCTCCAATCCACTCAGCCTGGGCACATTCTCTCCAGTCAGCCTGGGCACATTCACTCCACTCAGCCTGGGCACATTCACTCCACTCAGCCTGGGCACATTCACTCCACTCAGCCAGGGCACATTCACTCCACTCAGCCTGGGCACTTCCAGTCCCACTCTGCCCAGGAACCTCCACTCCCACTCTGACTGGGAACCTCCGCTACTCCTCTCCACACCCGGCTCTCCACCCGACTCGCGGGGGCCCACTCTTAAGCCCTCCCGCCGCAAGTTATAGGCCCTTTGCCCGGGCGGAAAGTGAACCGCGGAACTGTGTCCCGCCCTCAATTCTCGTCCGATCGGAACGCGGTTTGGACCCGTTCTCCTGGGCGGCCTCGCAGCCCCACCAGACCCAGCTAGTTAGCTCCAAGGGGCCGCCCCGAGCACGGGGAGGTGTGACACTTGACGCTTTGGCGCAACGGTGCCCGCGCCACGAGCCAAAAAGCGCCCCCCTCTCTCCGCGCCCATTCAAGGCAATGGGGAAACGCACGTTTCGGGCTCCGGCGGCCGGGCACATTCACTCGACTCTGTCTAGGCACATTGACTCCCATTCAGCCTGGGCACATTCACTCCACTCCGCCTGGGCACTTCCAGTCCCACTCTGCCTGGGAACCTGCACTCCACTCGGCCTGGGCACCTCCACTCCACTCAGCCTGGGCACATTCACTCCACTCAGCCTGGGCACTTCCAATCCCACTCTGCCTGGGAACCTGCACTCCACTCAGCCTGGGCACCTCCACTCAGCCTGGGCACCTCCACTCCATTCAGCCTGGGCACATTCACTCCACTCAGCCTGGGCACTTTCAGTCACAATCTGCCTGGGAACCTGCACTCCACTCGGCCTGGGCATCTCCACTCCACTCAGCCTGTGCACATTCACTCCACTCAGCCTTGGCACTTCCAGTCCCACTCTGCCAGGGAACCCCAACTCCACTCAGCCTGGGCACCTCCACTCCACTCAGCCTGGGCACATTCACTCCACTCAGCCTGGGCACTTCCAGTCCCACTCTGCCTGGGAACCTGCACTCCACTCAGCCTGGGCATCTCCACTCCATTCAGCCTGGGCACATTCACTCCACTCAGCCTGGGCACTTCCAGTCCCACTCTGCCTGGGAACCTGCACTCCACTCAGCCTGGGCACCTCCACTCCACTCAGCCTGGGTACATTCACTCCACTCAGCCTGGGCACATTCAATCCACTCAGCCTGGGCACATTCACTGCACTCAGCCTGGGCACTTCCAGTCCCACTCTGCTGGGAACCTGCACTCCACTCAGCCTGGGAACCTCCACTCCACGCAGCCTGGGCACATTCACTGCACTCAGCCTGGGCACTTCTAATCCCACTCTGCCAGGGAACCTGCACTCCACTCAGCCTGGGCACATGCAATCCACTCAGCCTGGGGACATTCACTCCACTCAGCCTGGGAACTTCCAATCCCACTCTGCCTGGGAACCAGCACTCCACTCAGCCTGGGCACCTCCACTCCACTCAGCCTGGGTACTTTCACTCCACTCAGCCTTGGCACTTCCAGTCCCACTCTTCCAGGGAACCCGAACTCCACTCAGCCTGGGCACCTCCACTCCACTCAGCCTGGGCACATTCACTCCACTCAGCCTGGGCACTTCCAATCCCACTCTGCCTGGGAACCTGCACTCCACTCAGCCTGGGCACCTCCACTCCACTCAGCCTGGGTACTTCCAATCCCACTCTGCTGGGAACCTGCACTCCACTCAGCCTGGGAACCTCCACTCCACGCAGCCTGGGCACATTCACTCCACTCAGCCAGGGCACTTCCAGTCCCTCTCTGCCTGGGAACCCCAACTCCACTCAGCCTGGGCACCTCCACTCCACTCAGCCTGGGCACATTCACTCCACTCTGTCTAGGCACATTGACTCCCATTCAGCCTGGGAACATTCACTCCCCTCAGCCTGGGCACATTCACTCCACTCAGCCTGGGCACTTCCAGTCCCACTCTGCCTGGGAACCTGCACTCCACTCAGCCTGGGCACCTCCAATCCACTCAGCCTGGGCACATTCTCTCCAGTCAGCCTGGGCACATTCACTCCACTCAGCCTGGGCACATTCACTCCACTCAGCCTGGGCACATTCACTCCACTCAGCCAGGGCACATTCACTCCACTCAGCCTGGGCACTTCCAGTCCCACTCTGCCCAGGAACCTCCACTCCCACTCTGACTGGGAACCTCCGCTACTCCTCTCCACACCCGGCTCTCCACCCGACTCGCGGGGGCCCACTCTTAAGCCCTCCCGCCGCAAGTTATAGGCCCTTTGCCCGGGCGGAAAGTGAACCGCGGAACTGTGTCCCGCCCTCAATTCTCGTCCGATCGGAACGCGGTTTGGACCCGTTCTCCTGGGCGGCCTCGCAGCCCCACCAGACCCAGCTAGTTAGCTCCAAGAGGCCGCCCCGAGCACGGGGAGGTGTGACACTTGACGCTTTGGCGCAACGGTGCCCGCGCCACGAGCCAAAAAGCGCCCCCCTCTCTCCGCGCCCAATCAAGGCAATGGGGAAACGCACGTTTCGGGCTCCGGCGGCCGGGCACATTCACTCGACTCTGTCTAGGCACATTGACTCCCATTCAGCCTGGGCACATTCACTCCACTCCGCCTGGGCACTTCCAGTCCCACTCTGCCTGGGAACCTGCACTCCACTCGGCCTGGGCACCTCCACTCCACTCAGCCTGGGCACATTCACTCCACTCAGCCTGGGCACTTCCAATCCCACTCTGCCTGGGAACCTGCACTCCACTCAGCCTGGGCACCTCCACTCAGCCTGGGCACCTCCACTCCATTCAGCCTGGGCACATTCACTCCACTCAGCCTGGGCACTTTCAGTCACACTCTGCCTGGGAACCTGCACTCCACTCGGCCTGGGCATCTCCACTCCACTCAGCCTGGGCACATTCACTCCACTCAGCCTTGGCACTTCCAGTCCCACTCTGCCAGGGAACCCCAACTCCACTCAGCCTGGGCACCTCCACTCCACTCAGCCTGGGCACATTCACTCCACTCAGCCTGGGCACTTCCAGTCCCACTCTGCCTGGGAACCTGCACTCCACTCAGCCTGGGCACCTCCACTCCACTCAGCCTGGGTACTTCCAATCCCACTCTGCTGGGAACCTGCACTCCACTCAGCCTGGGAACCTCCACTCCACGCAGCCTGGGCACATTCACTCCACTCAGCCAGGGCACTTCCAGTCCCTCTCTGCCTGGGAATCCCAACTCCACTCAGCCTGGGCACCTCCACTCCACTCAGCCTGGGCACATTCACTCCACTCAGCCTGGGCACTTCCAGTCCCACTCTGCCTGGGAACCTGCACTCCACTCAGCCTGGGCACCTCCACTCCATTCAGCCTGGGCACATTCACTCCACTCAGCCTGGGCACTTCCAGTCCCACTCTGCCTGGGAACCTGCACTCCACTCAGCCTGGGCACCTCCACTCCACTCAGCCTGGGTACATTCACTCCACTCAGCCTGGGCACATTCAATCCACTCAGCCTGGGCACATTCACTCCACTCAGCCTGGGCACTTCCAGTCCCACTCTGCTGGGAACCTGCACTCCACTCAGCCTGGGAACCTCCACTCCACTCAGCCTGGGCACTTCCAATCCCACTCTGCCAGGGAACCTGCACTCCACTCAGCCTGGGCACATGCAATCCACTCAGCCTGGGGACATTCACTCCACTCAGCCTGGGAACTTCCAATCCCACTCTGCCTGGGAACCAGCACTCCACTCAGCCTGGGCACCTCCACTCCACTCAGCCTGGGTACATTCACTCCACTCAGCCTTGGCACTTCCAGTCCCACTCTGCCAGGGAACCCGAACTCCACTCAGCCTGGGCACCTCCACTCCACTCAGCCTGGGCACATTCACTCCACTCAGCCTGGGCACTTCCAATCCCACTCTGCCTGGGAACCTGCACTCCACTCAGCCTGGGCACCTCCACTCCACTCAGCCTGGGTACTTCCAATCCCACTCTGCTGGGAACCTGCACTCCACTCAGCCTGGGAACCTCCACTCCACGCAGCCTGGGCACATTCACTCCACTCAGCCAGGGCACTTCCAGTCCCTCTCTGCCTGGGAACCCCAACTCCACTCAGCCTGGGCACCTCCACTCCACTCAGCCTGGGCACATTCACTCCACTCTGTCTAGGCACATTGACTCCCATTCAGCCTGGGAACATTCACTCCCCTCAGCCTGGGCACATTCACTCCACTCAGCCTGGGCACTTCCAGTCCCACTCTGCCTGGGAACCTGCACTCCACTCAGCCTGGGCACCTCCAATCCACTCAGCCTGGGCACATTCTCTCCAGTCAGCCTGGGCACATTCACTCCACTCAGCCTGGGCACATTCACTCCACTCAGCCTGGGCACAGTCACTCCACTCAGCCAGGGCACATTCACTCCACTCAGCCTGGGCACTTCCAGTCCCACTCTGCCCAGGAACCTCCACTCCCACTCTGACTGGGAACCTCCGCTACTCCTCTCCACACCCGGCTCTCCACCCGACTCGCGGGGGCTCACTCTTAAGCCCTCCCGCCGCAAGTTATAGGCCCTTTGCCCGGGCGGAAAGTGAACCGCGGAACTGTGTCCCGCCCTCAATTCTCGTCCGATCGGAACGCGGTTTGGACCCGTTCTCCTGGGCGGCCTCGCAGCCCCACCAGACCCAGCTAGTTAGCTCCAAGGGGCCGCCCCGAGCACGGGGAGGTGTGACACTTGACGCTTTGGCGCAACGGTGCCCGCGCCACGAGCCAAAAAGCGCCCCCCTCTCTCCGCGCCCATTCAAGGCAATGGGGAAACGCACGTTTCGGGCTCCGGCGGCCGGGCACATTCACTCGACTCTGTCTAGGCACATTGACTCCCATTCAGCCTGGGCACATTCACTCCACTCCGCCTGGGCACTTCCTGTCCCACTCTGCCTGGGAACCTGCACTCCACTCGGCCTGGGCACCTCCACTCCACTCAGCCTGGGCACATTCACTCCACTCAGCCTGGGCACTTCCAATCCCACTCTGCCTGGGAACCTGCACTCCACTCAGCCTGGGCACCTCCACTCAGCCTGGGCACCTCCACTCCATTCAGCCTGGGCACATTCACTCCACTCAGCCTGGGCACTTCCAGTCCCACTCTGCCTGGGAACCAGCACTCCACACAGCTTGGGCACCTCCACTCCACTCAGCCTGGGTACATTCACTCCACTCAGCCTTGGCACTTCCAGTCCCACTCTGCCAGGGAACCCGAACTCCACTCAGCCTGGGCACCTCCACTCCACTCAGCCTGGGCACATTCACTCCACTCAGCCTGGGCTCTTCCAATCCCACTCTGCCTGGGAACCTGCACTCCACTCAGCCTGGGCACCTCCACTCCACTCAGCCTGGGTACTTCCAATCCCACTCTGCTGGGAACCTGCACTCCACTCAGCCTGGGAACCTCCACTCCACGCAGCCTGGGCACATTCACTCCACTCAGCCAGGGCACTTCCAGTCCCTCTCTGCCTGGGAACCCCAACTCCACTCAGCCTGGGCACCTCCACTCCACTCAGCCTGGGCACATTCACTCCACTCTGTCTAGGCACATTGACTCCCATTCAGCCTGGGAACATTCACTCCCCTCAGCCTGGGCACATTCACTCCACTCAGCCTGGGCACTTCCAGTCCCACTCTGCCTGGGAACCTGCACTCCACTCAGCCTGGGCACCTCCAATCCACTCAGCCTGGGCACATTCTCTCCAGTCAGCCTGGGCACATTCACTCCACTCAGCCTGGGCACATTCACTCCACTCAGCCTGGGCACATTCACTCCACTCAGCCAGGGCACATTCACTCCACTCAGCCTGGGCACTTCCAGTCCCACTCTGCCCAGGAACCTCCACTCCCACTCTGACTGCGAACCTCCGCTACTCCTCTCCACACCCGGCTCTCCACCCGACTCGCGGGGGCCCACTCTTAAGCCCTCCCGCCGCAAGTTATAGGCCCTTTGCCCGGGCGGAAAGTGAACCGCGGAACTGTGTCCCGCCCTCAATTCTCGTCCGATCGGAACGCGGTTTGGACCCGTTCTCCTGGGCGGCCTCGCAGCCCCACCAGACCCAGCTAGTTAGCTCCAAGGGGCCGCCACGTGCACGGGGAGGTGTGACACTTGACGCTTTGGCGCAACGGTGCCCGCGCCACGAGCCAAAAAGCGCCCCCCTCTCTCCGCGCCCATTCAAGGCAATGGGGAAACGCACGTTTCGGGCTCCGGCGGCCGGGCACATTCACTCGACTCTGTCTAGGCACATTGACTCCCATTCAGCCTGGGCACATTCACTCCACTCCGCCTGGGCACTTCCAGTCCCACTCTGCCTGGGAACCTGCACTCCACTCGGCCTGGGCACCTCCACTCCACTCAGCCTGGGCACATTCACTCCACTCAGCCTGGGCACTTCCAATCCCACTCTGCCTGGGAACCTGCACTCCACTCAGCCTGGGCACCTCCACTCAGCCTGGGCACCTCCACTCCATTCAGCCTGGGCACATTCACTCCACTCAGCCTGGGCACTTTCAGTCACACTCTGCCTGGGAACCTGCACTCCACTCGGCCTGGGCATCTCCACTCCACTCAGCCTGGGCACATTCACTCCACTCAGCCTTGGCACTTCCAGTCCCACTCTGCCAGGGAACCCCAACTCCACTCAGCCTGGGCACCTCCACTCCACTCAGCCTGGGCACATTCACTCCACTCAGCCTGGGCACTTCCAGTCCCACTCTGCCTGGGAACCTGCACTCCACTCAGCCTGGGCACCTCCACTCCATTCAGCCTGGGCACATTCACTCCACTCAGCCTGGGCACTTCCAGTCCCACTCTGCTGGGAACCTGCACTCCACTCAGCCTGGGAACCTCCACTCCACGCAGCCTGGGCACAGTCACTGCACTCAGCCTGGGCACTTCCAATCCCACTCTGCCAGGGAACCTGCACTCCACTCAGCCTGGGCACATGCAATCCACTCAGCCTGGGGACATTCACTCCACTCAGCCTGGGAACTTCCAATCCCACTCTGCCTGGGAACCAGCACTCCACTCAGCCTGGGCACCTCCACTCCACTCAGCCTGGGTACATTCACTCCACTCAGCCTTGGCACTTCCAGTCCCACTCTGCCAGGGAACCCGAACTCCACTCAGCCTGGGCACCTCCACTCCACTCAGCCTGGGCACATTCACTCCACTCTGTCTAGGCACATTGACTCCCATTCAGCCTGGGAACATTCACTCCCCTCAGCCTGGGCACATTCACTCCACTCAGCCTGGGCACTTCCAGTCCCACTCTGCCTGGGAACCTGCACTCCACTCAGCCTGGGCACCTCCAATCCACTCAGCCTGGGCACATTCTCTCCAGTCAGCCTGGGCACATTCACTCCACTCAGCCTGGGCACATTCACTCCACTCAGCCTGGGCACAGTCACTCCACTCAGCCAGGGCACATTCACTCCACTCAGCCTGGGCACTTCCAGTCCCACTCTGCCCAGGAACCTCCACTCCCACTCTGACTGGGAACCTCCGCTACTCCTCTCCACACCCGGCTCTCCACCCGACTCGCGGGGGCCCACTCTTAAGCCCTCCCGCCGCAAGTTATAGGCCCTTTGCCCGGGCGGAAAGTGAACCGCGGAACTGTGTCCCGCCCTCAATTCTCGTCCGATCGGAACGCGGTTTGGACCCGTTCTCCTGGGCGGCCTCGCAGCCCCACCAGACCCAGCTAGTTAGCTCCAAGGGGCCGCCCCGAGCACGGGGAGGTGTGACACTTGACGCTTTGGCGCAACGGTGCCCGCGCCACGAGCCAAAAAGCGCCCCCCTCTCTCCGCGCCCATTCAAGGCAATGGGGAAACGCACGTTTCGGGCTCCGGCGGCCGGGCACATTCACTCGACTCTGTCTAGGCACATTGACTCCCATTCAGCCTGGGCACATTCACTCCACTCCGCCTGGGCACTTCCTGTCCCACTCTGCCTGGGAACCTGCACTCCACTCGGCCTGGGCACCTCCACTCCACTCAGCCTGGGCACATTCACTCCACTCAGCCTGGGCACTTCCAATCCCACTCTGCCTGGGAACCTGCACTCCACTCAGCCTGGGCACCTCCACTCAGCCTGGGCACCTCCACTCCATTCAGCCTGGGCACATTCACTCCACTCAGCCTGGGCACTTTCAGTCACACTCTGCCTGGGAACCTGCACTCCACTCGGCCTGGGCATCTCCACTCCACTCAGCCTGGGCACATTCACTCCACTCAGCCTTGGCACTTCCAGTCCCACTCTGCCAGGGAACGCCAACTCCACTCAGCCTGGGCACCTCCACTCCACTCAGCCTGGGCACATTCACTCCACTCAGCCTGGGCACTTCCAGTCCCACTCTGCCTGGGAACCAGCACTCCACTCAGCCTGGGCACCTCCACTCCACTCAGCCTGGGTACATTCACTCCACTCAGCCTTGGCACTTCCAGTCCCACTCTGCCAGGGAACCCGAACTCCACTCAGCCTGGGCACCTCCACTCCACTCAGCCTGGGCACATTCACTACACTCAGCCTGGGCACTTCCAATCCCACTCTGCCTGGGAACCTGCACTCCACTCAGCCTGGGCACCTCCACTCCACTCAGCCTGGGTACTTCCAATCCCACTCTGCTGGGAACCTGCACTCCACTCAGCCTGGGAACCTCCACTCCACGCAGCCTGGGCACATTCACTCCACTCAGCCAGGGCACTTCCAGTCCCTCTCTGCCTGGGAACCCCAACTCCACTCAGCCTGGGCACCTCCACTCCACTCAGCCTGGGCACATTCACTCCACTCTGTCTAGGCACATTGACTCCCATTCAGCCTGGGAACATTCACTCCCCTCAGCCTGGGCACATTCACTCCACTCAGCCTGGGCACTTCCAGTCCCACTCTGCCTGGGAACCTGCATTCCACTCAGCCTGGGCACCTCCAATCCACTCAGCCTGGGCACATTCTCTCCAGTCAGCCTGGGCACATTCACTCCACTCAGCCTGGGCACATTCACTCCACTCAGCCTGGGCACATTCACTCCACTCAGCCAGGGCACATTCACTCCACTCAGCCTGGGCACTTCCAGTCCCACTCTGCCTAGGAACCTCCACTCCCACTCTGACTGGGAACCTCCGCTACTCCTCTCCACACCCGGCTCTCCACCCGACTCGCGGGGGCCCACTCTTAAGCCCTCCCGCCGCAAGTTATAGGCCCTTTGCCCGGGCGGAAAGTGAACCGCGGAACTGTGTCCCGCCCTCAATTCTCGTCCGATCGGAACGCGGTTTGGACCCGTTCTCCTGGGCGGCCTCGCAGCCCCACCAGACCCAGCTAGTTAGCTCCAAGGGGCCGCCCGAGCACGGGGAGGTGTGACACTTGACGCTTTGGCGCAACGGTGCCCGCGCCACGAGCCAAAAAGCGCCCCCCTCTCTCCGCGCCCATTCAAGGCAATGGGGAAACGCACGTTTCGGGCTCCGGCGGCCGGGCACATTCACTCGACTCTGTCTAGGCACATTGACTCCCATTCAGCCTGGGCACATTCACTCCACTCCGCCTGGGCACTTCCAGTCCCACTCTGCCTGGGAACCTGCACTCCACTCGGCCTGGGCACCTCCACTCCACTCAGCCTGGGCACATTCACTCCACTCAGCCTGGGCACTTCCAATCCCACTCTGCCTGGGAACCTGCACTCCACTCAGCCTGGGCACCTCCACTCAGCCTGGGCAGCTCCACTCCATTCAGCCTGGGCACATTCACTCCACTCAGCCTGGGCACTTTCAGTCACACTCTGCCTGGGAACCTGCACTCCACTCGGCCTGGGCATCTCCACTCCACTCAGCCTGGGCACATTCACTCCACTCAGCCTTGGCACTTCCAGTCCCACTCTGCCAGGGAACCCCAACTCCACTCAGCCTGGGCACCTCCACTCCACTCAGCCTGGGCACATTCACTCCACTCAGCCTGGGCACTTCCAGTCCCACTCTGCCTGGGAACCTGCACTCCACTCAGCCTGGGCACCTCCACTCCATTCAGCCTGGGCACATTCACTCCACTAACCGTTGGCACTTCCAGTCCCACTCTGCCTGGGAACCTGCACTCCACTAAGCCTGGGCACCTCCACTCCACTCAGCCTGGGTACATTCACTCCACTCAGCCTGGGCACATTCAATCCACTCAGCCTGGGCACATTCACTCCACTCAGCCTGGGCACTTCCAGTCCCACTCTGCTGGGAACCTGCACTCCACTCAGCCTGGGAACCTCCACTCCACGCAGCCTGGGCACATTCACTGCACTCAGCCTGGGCACTTCCAATCCCACTCTGCCAGGGAACCTGCACTCCACTCAGCCTGGGCACATGCAATCCACTCAGCCTGGGGACATTCACTCCACTCAGCCTGGGAACTTCCAATCCCACTCTGCCTGGGAACCAGCACTCCACTCAGCCTGGGCACCTCCACTCCACTCAGCCTGGGTACATTCACTCCACTCAGCCTTGGCACTTCCAGTCCCACTCTGCCAGGGAACCCGAACTCCACTCAGCCTGGGCACTTCCAATCCCACTCTGCCTGGGAACCTGCACTCCACTCAGCCTGGGCACCTCCACTCAGCCTGGGCACCTCCACTCCATTCAGCCTGGGCACATTCACTCCACTCAGCCTGGGCACTTTCAGTCACACTCTGCCTGGGAACCTGCACTCCACTCGGCCTGGGCATCTCCACTCCACTCAGCCTGGGCACATTCACTCCACTCAGCCTTGGCACTTCCAGTCCCACTCTGCCAGGGAACCCCAACTCCACTCAGCCTGGGCACCTCCACTCCACTCAGCCTGGGAACATTCACTCCACTCAGCCTGGGCACTTCCAGTCCCACTCTGCCTGGGAACCTGCACTCCACTCAGCCTGGGCACCTCCACTCCATTCAGCCTGGGCACATTCACTCCACTCAGCCTGGGCACTTCCAGTCCCACTCTGCCTGGGAACCTGCACTCCACTCAGCCTGGGCACCTCCACTCCACTCAGCCTGGGTACATTCACTCCACTCAGCCTGGGCACATTCAATCCACTCAGCCTGGGCACATTCACTCCACTCAGCCTGGGCACTTCCAGTCCCACTCTGCTGGGAACCTGCACTCCACTCAGCCTGGGAACCTCCACTCCACGCAGCCTGGGCACATTCACTGCACTCAGCCTGGGCACTTCCAATCCCACTCTGCGAGGGAACCTGCACTCCACTCAGCCTGGGCACATGCAATCCACTCAGCCTGGGGACATTCACTCCACTCAGCCTGGGAACTTCCAATCCCACTCTGCCTGGGAACCAGCACTCCACTCAGCCTGGGCACCTCCACTCCACTCAGCCTGGGTACATTCACTCCACTCAGCCTTGGCACTTCCAGTCCCACTCTGCCAGGGAACCCGAACTCCACTCAGCCTGGGCACCTCCACTCCACTCAGCCTGGGCACATTCACTCCACTCAGCCTGGGCACTTCCAATCCCACTCTGCCTGGGAACCTGCACTCCACTCAGCCTGGGCACCTCCACTCCACTCAGCCTGGGTACTTCCAATCCCACTCTGCTGGGACCCTGCACTCCACTCAGCCTGGGAACCTCCACTCCACGCAGCCTGGGCACATTCACTCCACTCAGCCAGGGCACTTCCAGTCCCTCTCTGCCTGGGAACCCCAACTCCACTCAGCCTGGGCACCTCCACTCCACTCAGCCTGGGCACATTCACTCCACTCTGTCTAGGCACATTGACTCCCATTCAGCCTGGGAACATTCACTCCCCTCAGCCTGGGCACATTCACTCCACTCAGCCTGGGCACTTCCAGTCCCACTCTGCCTGGGAACCTGCACTCCACTCAGCCTGGGCACCTCCAATCCACTCAGCCTGGGCACATTCTCTCCAGTCAGCCTGGGCACATTCACTCCACTCAGCCTGGGCACATTCACTCCACTCAGCCTGGGCACATTCACTCCACTCAGCCAGGGCACATTCACTCCACTCAGCCTGGGCACTTCCAGTCCCACTCTGCCCAGGAACCTCCACTCCCACTCTGACTGGGAACCTCCGCTACTCCTCTCCACACCCGGCTCTCCACCCGACTCGCGGGGGCCCACTCTTAAGCCCTCCCGCCGCAAGTTATAGGCCCTTTGCCCGGGCGGAAAGTGAACCGCGGAACTGTGTCCCGCCCTCAATTCTCGTCCGATCGGAACGCGGTTTGGACCCGTTCTCCTGGGCGGCCTCGCAGCCCCACCAGACCCAGCTAGTTAGCTCCAAGGGGCCGCCCCGAGCACGGGGAGGTGTGACACTTGACACTTTGGCGCAACGGTGCCCGCGCCACGAGCCAAAAAGCGCCCCCCTCTCTCCGCGCCCATTCAAGGCAATGGGGAAACGCACGTTTCGGGCTCCGGCGGCCGGGCACATTCACTCGACTCTGTCTTGGCACATTGACTCCCATTCAGCCTGGGCACATTCACTCCACTCCGCCTGGGCACTTCCTGTCCCACTCTGCCTGGGAACCTGCACTCCACTCGGCCTGGGCACCTCCACTCCACTCAGCCTGGGCACATTCACTCCACTCAGCCTGGGCACTTCCAATCCCACTCTGCCTGGGAACCTGCACTCCACTCAGCCTGGGCACCTCCACTCAGCCTGGGCACCTCCACTCCATTCAGCCTGGGCACATTCACTCCACTCAGCCTGGGCACTTTCAGTCACACTCTGCCTTGGAACCTGCACTCCACTCGGCCTGGGCATCTCCACTCCACTCAGCCTGGGCACATTCACTCCACTCAGCCTTGGCACTTCCAGTCCCACTCTGCCAGGGAACCCCAACTCCACTCAGCCTGGGCACCTCCACTCCACTCAGCCTGGGCACATTCACTCCACTCAGCCTGAGCACTTCCAGTCCCACTCTGCCTGGGAACCTGCACTCCACTCAGCCTGGGCACCTCCACTCCATTCAGCCTGGGCACATTCACTCCACTCAGCCTGGGCACTTCCAGTCCCACTCTGCCTGGGAACCTGCACTCCACTCAGCCTGGGCACCTCCACTCCACTCAGCCTGGGTACGTTCACTCCACTCAGCCTGGGCACATTCAATCCACTCAGCCTGGGCACATTCACTCCACTCAGCCTGGGCACTTCCAGTCCCACTCTGCTGGGAACCTGCACTCCACTCAGCCTGGGAACCTCCACTCCACGCAGCCTGGGCACATTCACTGCACTCAGCCTGGGCACTTCCAATCCCACTCTGCCAGGGAACCTGCACTCCACTCAGCCTGGGCACATGCAATCCACTCAGCCTGGGGACATTCACTCCACTCAGCCTGGGAACTTCCAATCCCACTCTGCCTGGGAACCAGCACTCCACTCAGCCTGGGCACCTCCACTCCACTCAGCCTGGGTACATTCACTCCACTCAGCCTTGGCACTTCCAGTCCCACTCTGCCAGGGAACCCGAACTCCACTCAGCCTGGGCACCTCCACTCCACTCAGCCTGGGCACATTCACTCCACTCAGCCTGGGCACTTCCAATCCCACTCTGGCTGGGAACCTGCACTCCACTCAGCCTGGGCACCTCCACTCCACTCAGCCTGGGTACTTCCAATCCCACTCTGCTGGGAACCTGCACTCCACTCAGCCTGGGAACCTCCACTCCACGCAGCCTGGGCACATTCACTCCACTCAGCCAGGGCACTTCCAGTCCCTCTCTGCCTGGGAACCCCAACTCCACTCAGCCTGGGCACCTCCACTCCACTCAGCCTGGGCACATTCACTCCACTCTGTCTAGGCACATTGACTCCCATTCAGCCTGGGAACATTCACTCCCCTCAGCCTGGGCACATTCACTCCACTCAGCCTGGGCACTTCCAGTCCCACTCTGCCTGGGAACCTGCACTCCACTCAGCCTGGGCACCTCCAATCCACTCAGCCTGGGCACATTCTCTCCAGTCAGCCTGGGCACATTCACTCCACTCAGCCTGGGCACATTCACTCCACTCAGCCTGGGCACATTCACTCCACTCAGCCAGGGCACATTCACTCCACTCAGCCTGGGCACTTCCAGTCCCACTCTGCCCAGGAACCTCCACTCCCACTCTGACTGGGAACCTCCGCTACTCCTCTCCACACCCGGCTCTCCACCCGACTCGCGGGGGCCCACTCTTAAGCCCTCCCGCCGCAAGTTATAGGCCCTTTGCCCGGGCGGAAAGTGAACCGCGGAACTGTGTCCCGCCCTCAATTCTCGTCCGATCGGAACGCGGTTTGGACCCGTTCTCCTGGGCGGCCTCGCAGCCCCACCAGACCCAGCTAGTTAGCTCCAAGGGGCCGCCCCGAGCACGGGGAGGTGTGACACTTGACGCTTTGGCGCAACGGTGCCCGCGCCACGAGCAAAAAAGCGCCCCCCTCTCTCCGCGCCCATTCAAGGCAATGGGGAAACGCACGTTTCGGGCTCCGGCGGCCGGGCAAATTCACTCGACTCTGTCTAGGCACATTGACTCCCATTCAGCCTGGGCACATTCACTCCACTCCGCCTGGGCACTTCCAGTCCCACTCTGCCAGGATACCCCAACTCCACTCAGCCTGGCACCTCCACTCCACTCAGCCTGGGCACATTCACTGCACTCAGCCTGGGCACTTCCAATCCCACTCTGCCAGGGAACCCCAACTCCACTCAGCCTTGGCAACTCCACTCCATTCAGCCTCGGCACATTCACTCCACTCTGCCTGGGCACATTCACTCCACTCAGCCTGGGGACATTCAATCCACTCAGCCTGGGAACTTCCAATCCCACTCTGCCTGGGAACCAGCACTCCACTCAGCCTGGGCACCTCCACTCCACTCAGCCTGGGTACATTCACTCCACTCAGCCTTGGCACTTCCAGTCCCACTCTGCCAGGGAACCCCAACTCCACTCAGCCTGGGCACCTCCACTCCACTCAGCCTGGGCACATTCACTCCACTCATCCTGGGAACTTCCAATCCCACTCTGCCTGGGAACGTGCACTCCACTCAGCCTGGGCACCTCCACTCCACTCAGCCTGGGTACTTCCAATCCCACTCTGCTGGGAACCTGCACTCCACTCAGCCTGGGAACCTCCACTCCACGCAGCCTGGGCACATTCACTCCACTCAGCCAGGGCACTTCCAGTCCCTCTCTGCCTGGGAACCCCAACTCCACTCAGACTGGGCACCTCCACTCCACTCAGCCTGGGCACATTCACTCCACTCTGTCTAGGCACATTGACTCCCATTAAGCCTGGGAACATTCACTCCACTCCGCCTGGGCACATTCACTGCACTCAGCCTGGGCACTTCCAGTCCCACTCTGCCTTGGAACCTGCACTCCACTCAGCCTGGGCACCTCCAATCCACTCAGCCTGGGCACATTCTCTCCAGTCAGCCTGGGCACATTCACTCCACTCAGCCTGGGCACATTCACTCCACTCAGCCTGGGCACCTTCACTCCACTCAGCCTGGGCACTTCCAATCCCACTCTGCATGGGAACCTGCACTCCACTCAGCCTGGGCACCTCCACTCCACTCACCCTCGGCACATTCACTCCACTCTGCCTGGGCACATTCACTCCACTCAGCCTGGGCACATTCACTCCACTCAGCCTGGGCACTTCCTGTCCCACTCTGCTGGGAACCTGCACTCCACTCAGCCTGGGCACCTCCACTCCACTCAGCCTGGGTACATTCACTCCACTCAGCATTGGCACTTCCAGTCCCACTCTGCCAGGGTACCCCAACTCCACTCAGCCTGGCACCTCCACTCCACTCAGCCTGGGCACATTCACTGCACTCAGCCTGGGCCCTTCCAATCCCACTCTGCCAGGGAACATGCACTCCACTCAGCCTGGGCACCTCCACTCCATTCAGCCTGGGCACATTCACTCCACTCAGCCTGGGCACTTCCAATCCCACTCTGCCTGGGAACCTGCACTCCACTCAGCCTGGGCACCTCCACTCCACTCAGCCTGGGCACATTCACTCCACTCAGCCTGGGCACTTCCAATCCCACTCTGCCTGGGAACCTGCACTCCACTCAGCCTGGGCACCTCCACTCCACTCAGCCTGGGTACTTCCAATCCTACTTTGCTGGGAACCTGCACTCCACTCAGCCTGGGAACCTCCACTCCACGCAGCCTGGGCACATTCACTCCACTCAGCCAGGGCACTTCCAGTCCCTCTCTGCCTGGGAACCCCAACTCCACTCAGCCTGGGCACCTCCACTCCACTCAGCCTGGGCACATTCACTCCACTCTGTCTAGGCACATTGACTCCCATTCAGCCTGGGAACATTCACTCCCCTCAGCCTGGGCACATTCACTCCACTCAGCCTGGGCACTTCCAGTCCCACTCTGCCTGGGAACCTGCACTCCACTCAGCCTGGGCACCTCCAATCCACTCAGCCTGGGCACATTCTCTCCAGTCAGCCTGGGCACATTCACTCCACTCAGCCTGGGCACATTCACTCCACTCAGCCTGGGCACATTCACTCCACTCAGCCAGGGCACATTCACTCCACTCAGCCTGGGCACTTCCAGTCCCACTCTGCCCAGGAACCTCCACTCCCACTCTGACTGGGAACCTCCGCTACTCCTCTCCACACCCGGCTCTCTACCCGACTCGCGGGGGCCCACTCTTAAGCCCTCCCGCCGCAAGTTATAGGCCCTTTGCCCGGGCGGAAAGTGAACCGCGGAACTGTGTCCCGCCCTCAATTCTCGTCCGATCGGAACGCGGTTTGGACCCGTTCTCCTGGGCGGCCTCGCAGCCCCACCAGACCCAGCTAGTTAGCTCCAAGGGGCCGCCCCGAGCACGGGGAGGTGTGACACTTGATGCTTTGGCGCAACGGTGCCCGCGCCACGAGCCAAAAAGCGCCCCCCTCTCTCCGCGCCCATTCAAGGCAATGGGGAAACGCAAGTTTCGGGCTCCGGCGGCCGGGCACATTCACTCGACTCTGTCTAGGCACATTGACTCCCATTCAGCCTGGGCACATTCACTCCACTCCGCCTGGGCACTTCCAGTCCCACTCTGCCTGGGAACCTGCACTCCACTCGGCCTGGGCACCTCCACTCCACTCAGCCTGGGCACATTCACTCCACTCAGCCTGGGCACTTCCAATCCCACTCTGCCTGGGAACCTGCACTCCACTCAGCCTGGGCACCTCCACTCAGCCTGGGCACCTCCACTCCATTCAGCCTGGGCACATTCACTCCACTCAGCCTGGGCACTTTCAGTCACACTCTGCCTGGGAACCTGCACTCCACTCGGCCTGGGCATCTCCACTCCACTCAGCCTGGGCACATTCACTCCACTCAGCCTTGGCACTTCCAGTCCCACTCTGCCAGGGAACCCCAACTCCACTCAGCCTGGGCACCTCCACTCCACTCAGCCTGGGCACATTCACTCCACTCAGCCTGGGCTCTTCCAATCCCACTCTGCCTGGGAACCTGCACTCCACTCAGCCTGGGCACCTCCACTCCACTCAGCCTGGGTACTTCCAATCCCACTCTGCTGGGAACCTGCACTCCACTCAGCCTGGGAACCTCCACTCCACGCAGCCTGGGCACATTCACTCCACTCAGCCAGGGCACTTCCAGTCCCTCTCTGCCTGGGAATCCCAACTCCACTCAGCCTGGGCACCTCCACTCCACTCAGCCTAGGCACATTCACTCCACTCTGTCTAGGCACATTGACTCCCATTCAGCCTGGGAACATTCACTCCCCTCAGCCTGGGCACATTCACTCCACTCAGCCTGGGCACTTCCAGTCCCACTCTGCCTGGGAACCTGCACTCCACTCAGCCTGGGCACCTCCAATCCACTCAGCCTGGGCACATTCTCTCCAGTCAGCCTGGGCACATTCACTCCACTCAGCCTGGGCACATTCACTCCACTCAGCCTGGGCACATTCACTCCACTCAGCCAGGGCACATTCACTCCACTCAGCCTGGGCACTTCCAGTCCCACTCTGCCCAGGAACCTCCACTCCCACTCTGACTGGGAACCTCCGCTACTCCTCTCCACACCCGGCTCTCCACCCGACTCGCGGGGGCCCACTCTTAAGCCCTCCCGCCGCAATTTCTAGGCCCTTTGCCCGGGCGGAAAGTGAACCGCGGAACTGTGTCCCGCCCTCAATTCTCGTCCGATTGGAACGCGGTTTGGACCCGTTCTCCTGGGCGGCCTCGCAGGCCCTCCAGACCTAGCCAGTTAGCTCCAAGGGGCCGCCCCGAGCACGGGGAGGGGTGACACTTGACGCTTTGGCGCAACGGTGCCCGCGCCACGAGCCAAAAATCGCCCCCCCTCTCTCCGCGCCCATTCAAGGCAATGGGGAAATTCACGTTTCGGGCTCCGGCGGCCGGGCACATTCACTCCACTCTGTCTAGGCACATTGACTCCCACTCAGCCTGGGCACATGCAATCCACTCAGCCTGGGGACATTCACTCCACTCAGCCTGGGAACTTCCAATCCCACTCTGCCGGGGAACCAGCACTCCACTCAGCCTGGGCACCTCCACTCCACTTAGCCTGGGTACATTCACTCCACTCAGCCTTGGCACTTCCAGTCCCACTCTGCCAGGGAACCCCAACTCCACTCAGCCTGGGCACCTCCACTCCACTCAGCCTGGGCACATTCACTCCACTCAGCCTGGGCACTTCCAGGCCCACTCTGCCTGGGAACCTGCACTCCACTCAGCCTGGGCACCTCCACTCCACTCAGCCTGGGTACATTCACTCCACTCAGCCTGGGCACTTCCAATCCCACTCTGCCTGGGAACCTGCACTCCACTCAGCCTGGGCACCTCCACTCCACTCAGCCTGGGCACATTCACTCCACTCAGCCTGGGCACATTCACTCCACTCAGCCTGGGCACTTCCAATCCCACTCTGCCTGGGAACCTGCACTCCACTCAGCCTTGGCACCTCCACTCCACTCAGCCTGGGCACATTCACTCCACTCAGCCTGGGCACATTCACTCCACTCAGCCTGGGCACTTCCAGTCCCACTCTGCTGGGAACCTGCACTCCACTCAGCCTGGGCACCTCCACTCCACTCAGCCTGGGTACATTCACTCCACTCAGCCTTGGCACTTCCAGTCCCACTCTGCCAGGATACCCCAACTCCACTCAGCCTGGCACCTCCACTCCACTCAGCCTGGGCACATTCACTGCACTCAGCCTGGGCACTTCCAATCCCACTCTGCCAGGGAACCCCAACTCCACTCAGCCTTGGCAACTCCACTCCATTCAGCCTCGGCACATTCACTCCACTCTGCCTGGGCACATTCACTCCACTCAGCCTGGGGACATTCAATCCACTCAGCCTGGGAACTTCCAATCCCACTCTGCCTGGGAACCAGCACTCCACTCAGCCTGGGCACCTCCACTCCACTCAGCCTGGGCACATTCACTCCACTCAGCCTGGGCACTTTCAGTCACACTCTGCCTGGGAACCTGCACTCCACTCGGCCTGGGCATCTCCACTCCACTCAGCCTGGGCACATTCACTCCACTCAGCCTTGGCACTTCCAGTCCCACTCTGCCAGGGAACCCCAACTCCACTCAGCCTGGGCACCTCCACTCCATTCAGCCTCGGCACATTCACTCCACTCTGCCTGGGCACATTCACTCCACTCAGCCTGGGGACATTCAATCCACTCAGCCTGGGAACTTCCAATCCCACTCTGCCTGGGAACCAGCACTCCACTCAGCCTGGGCACCTCCACTCCACTCAGCCTGGGTACATTCACTCCACTCAGCCTTGGCACTTCCAGTCCCACTCTGCCAGGGAACCCCAACTCCACTCAGCCTGGGCACCTCCACTCCACTCAGCCTGGGCACATTCACTCCACTCAGCCTGGGAACTTCCAATCCCACTCTGCCTGGGAACGTGCACTCCACTCAGCCTGGGCACCTCCACTCCACTCAGCCTGGGTACTTCCAATCCCACTCTGCTGGGAACCTGCACTCCACTCAGCCTGGGAACCTCCACTCCACGCAGCCTGGGCACATTCACTCCACTCAGCCAGGGCACTTCCAGTCCCTCTCTGCCTGGGAACCCCAACTCCACTCAGACTGGGCACCTCCACTCCACTCAGCCTGGGCACATTCACTCCACTCTGTCTAGGCACATTGACTCCCATTAAGCCTGGGAACATTCACTCCACTCCGCCTGGGCACATTCACTGCACTCAGCCTGGGCACTTCCAGTCCCACTCTGCCTTGGAACCTGCACTCCACTCAGCCTGGGCACCTCCAATCCACTCAGCCTGGGCACATTCTCTCCAGTCAGCCTGGGCACATTCACTCCACTCAGCCTGGGCACATTCACTCCACTCAGCCTGGGCACATTCACTCCACTCAGCCTGGGCACTTCCAATCCCACTCTGCATGGGAACCTGCACTCCACTCAGCCTGGGCACCTCCACTCCACTCACCCTCGGCACATTCACTCCACTCTGCCTGGGCACATTCACTCCACTCAGCCTGGGCACATTCACTCCACTCAGCCTGGGCACTTCCTGTCCCACTCTGCTGGGAACCTGCACTCCACTCAGCCTGGGCACCTCCACTCCACTCAGCCTGGGTACATTCACTCCACTCAGCATTGGCACTTCCAGTCCCACTCTGCCAGGGTACCCCAACTCCACTCAGCCTGGCACCTCCACTCCACTCAGCCTGGGCACATTCACTGCACTCAGCCTGGGCCCTTCCAATCCCACTCTGCCAGGGAACATGCACTCCACTCAGCCTGGGCACCTCCACTCCATTCAGCCTGGGCACATTCACTCCACTCAGCCTGGGCACTTCCAATCCCACTCTGCCTGGGAACCTGCACTCCACTCAGCCTGGGCACCTCCACTCCACTCAGCCTGGGCACATTCACTCCACTCAGCCTGGGCACTTCCAATCCCACTCTGCCTGGGAACCTGCACTCCACTCAGCCTGGGCACCTCCACTCCACTCAGCCTGGGTACTTCCAATCCTACTTTGCTGGGAACCTGCACTCCACTCAGCCTGGGAACCTCCACTCCACGCAGCCTGGGCACATTCACTCCACTCAGCCAGGGCACTTCCAGTCCCTCTCTGCCTGGGAACCCCAACTCCACTCAGCCTGGGCACCTCCACTCCACTCAGCCTGGGCACATTCACTCCACTCTGTCTAGGCACATTGACTCCCATTCAGCCTGGGAACATTCACTCCCCTCAGCCTGGGCACATTCACTCCACTCAGCCTGGGCACTTCCAGTCCCACTCTGCCTGGGAACCTGCACTCCACTCAGCCTGGGCACCTCCAATCCACTCAGCCTGGGCACATTCTCTCCAGTCAGCCTGGGCACATTCACTCCACTCAGCCTGGGCACATTCACTCCACTCAGCCTGGGCACATTCACTCCACTCAGCCAGGGCACATTCACTCCACTCAGCCTGGGCACTTCCAGTCCCACTCTGCCCAGGAACCTCCACTCCCACTCTGACTGGGAACCTCCGCTACTCCTCTCCACACCCGGCTCTCCACCCGACTCGCGGGGGCCCACTCTTAAGCCCTCCCGCCGCAAGTTATAGGCCCTTTGCCCGGGCGGAAAGTGAACCGCGGAACTGTGTCCCGCCCTCAATTCTCGTCCGATCGGAACGCGGTTTGGACCCGTTCTCCTGGGCGGCCTCGCAGCCCCACCAGACCCAGCTAGTTAGCTCCAAGGGGCCGCCCCGAGCACGGGGAGGTGTGACACTTGATGCTTTGGCGCAACGGTGCCCGCGCCACGAGCCAAAAAGCGCCCCCCTCTCTCCGCGCCCATTCAAGGCAATGGGGAAACGCACGTTTCGGGCTCCGGCGGCCGGGCACATTCACTCGACTCTGTCTAGGCACATTGACTCCCATTCAGCCTGGGCACATTCACTCCACTCCGCCTGGGCACTTCCAGTCCCACTCTGCCTGGGAACCTGCACTCCACTCGGCCTGGGCACCTCCACTCCACTCAGCCTGGGCACATTCACTCCACTCAGCCTGGGCACTTCAAATCCCACTCTGCCTGGGAACCTGCACTCCACTCAGCCTGGGCACCTCCACTCAGCCTGGGCACCTCCACTCCATTCAGCCTGGGCACATTCACTCCACTCAGCCTGGGCACTTTCAGTCACACTCTGCCTGGGAACCTGCACTCCACTCGGCCTGGGCATCTCCACTCCACTCAGCCTGGGCACATTCACTCCACTCAGCCTTGGCACTTCCAGTCCCACTCTGCCAGGGAACCCCAACTCCACTCAGCCTGGGCACCTCCACTCCACTCAGCCTGGGCACATTCACTCCACTCAGCCTGGGCTCTTCCAATCCCACTCTGCCTGGGAACCTGCACTCCACTCAGCCTGGGCACCTCCACTCCACTCAGCCTGGGTACTTCCAATCCCACTCTGCTGGGAACCTGCACTCCACTCAGCCTGGGAACCTCCACTCCACGCAGCCTGGGCACATTCACTCCACTCAGCCAGGGCACTTCCAGTCCCTCTCTGCCTGGGAATCCCAACTCCACTCAGCCTGGGCACCTCCACTCCACTCAGCCTGGGCACATTCACTCCACTCTGTCTAGGCACATTGACTCCCATTCAGCCTGGGAACATTCACTCCCCTCAGCCTGGGCACATTCACTCCACTCAGCCTGGGCACTTCCAGTCCCACTCTGCCTGGGAACCTGCACTCCACTCAGCCTGGGCACCTCCAATCCACTCAGCCTGGGCACATTCTCTCCAGTCAGCCTGGGCACATTCACTCCACTCAGCCTGGGCACATTCACTCCACTCAGCCTGGGCACATTCACTCCACTCAGCCAGGGCACATTCACTCCACTCAGCCTGGGCACTTCCAGTCCCACTCTGCCCAGGAACCTCCACTCCCACTCTGACTGCGAACCTCCGCTACTCCTCTCCACACCCGGCTCTCCACCCGACTCGCGGGGGCCCACTCTTAAGCCCTCCCGCCGCAAGTTATAGGCCCTTTGCCCGGGCGGAAAGTGAACCGCGGAACTGTGTCCCGCCCTCAATTCTCGTCCGATCGGAAAGCGGTTTGGACCCGTTCTCCTGGGCGGCCTCGCAGCCCCACCAGACCCAGCTAGTTAGCTCCAAGGGGCCGCCCCGAGCACGGGGAGGTGTGACACTTGACGCTTTGGCGCAACGGTGCCCGCGCCACGAGCCAAAAAGCGCCCCCCTCTCTCCGCGCCCATTCAAGGCAATGGGGAAACGCACGTTTCGGGCTCCGGCGGCCGGGCACATTCACTCGACTCTGTCTAGGCACATTGACTCCCATTCAGCCTGGGCACATTCACTCCACTCCGCCTGGGCACTTCCAGTCCCACTCTGCCTGGGAACCTGCACTCCACTCGGCCTGGGCACCTCCACTCCACTCAGCCTGGGCACATTCACTCCACTCAGCCTGGGCACTTCCAATCCCACTCTGCCTGGGAACCTGCACTCCACTCAGCCTGGGCACCTCCACTCAGCCTGGGCACCTCCACTCCATTCAGCCTGGGCACATTCACTCCACTCAGCCTGGGCACTTTCAGTCACACTCTGCCTGGGAACCTGCACTCCACTCGGCCTGGGCATCTCCACTCCACTCAGCCTGGGCACATTCACTCCACTCAGCCTTGGCACTTCCAGTCCCACTCTGCCAGGGAACCCCAACTCCACTCAGCCTGGGCACCTCCAGTCCACTCAGCCTGGGCACATTCACTCCACTCATCCTGGGCACTTCCAGTCCCACTCTGCCTGGGAACCTGCACTCCACTCAGCCTGGGCACCTCCACTCCATTCAGCCTGGGCACATTCACTCCACTCAGCCTGGGCACTTCCAGTCCCACTCTGCCTGGGAACCTGCACTCCACTCAGCCTGGGCACCTCCACTCCACTCAGCCTGGGTACATTCACTCCACTCAGCCTGGGCACATTCAATCCACTCAGCCTGGGCACATTCACTCCACTCAGCCTGGGCAATTCCAGTCCCACTCTGCTGGGAACCTGCACTCCACTCAGCCTGGGAACCTCCACTCCACGCAGCCTGGGCACAGTCACTGCACTCAGCCTGGGCACTTCCAATCCCACTCTGCCAGGGAACCTGCACTCCACTCAGCCTGGGCACATGCAATCCACTCAGCCTGGGGACATTCACTCCACTCAGCCTGGGAACTTCCAATCCCACTCTGCCTGGGAACCAGCACTCCACTCAGCCTGGGCACCTCCACTCCACTCAGCCTGGGTACATTCACTCCACTCAGCCTTGGCACTTCCAGTCCCATTCTGCCAGGGAACCCGAACTCCACTCAGCCTGGGCACCTCCACTCCACTCAGCCTGGGCACATTCACTCCACTCAGCCTGGGCACTTCCAATCCCACTCTGCCTGGGAACCTGCACTCCACTCAGCCTGGGCACCTCCACTCCACTCAGCCTGGGTACTTCCAATCCCACTCTGCTGGGAACCTGCACTCCACTCAGCCTGGGAACCTCCACTCCACGCAGCCTGGGCACATTCACTCCACTCAGCCAGGGCACTTCCAGTCCCTCTCTGCCTGGGAACCCCAACTCCACTCAGCCTGGGCACCTCCACTCCACTCAGCCTGGGCACATTCACTCCACTCTGTCTAGGCACATTGACTCCCATTCAGCCTGGGAACATTCACTCCCCTCAGCCTGGGCACATTCACTCCACTCAGCCTGGGCACTTCCAGTCCCACTCTGCCTGGGAACCTGCACTCCACTCAGCCTGGGCACCTCCAATCCACTCAGCCTGGGCACATTCTCTCCAGTCAGCCTGGGCACATTCACTCCACTCAGCCTGGGCACATTCACTCCACTCAGCCTGGGCACAGTCACTCCACTCAGCCAGGGCACATTCACTCCACTCAGCCTGGGCACTTCCAGTCCCACTCTGCCCAGGAACCTCCACTCCCACTCTGACTGGGAACCTCCGCTACTCCTCTCCACACCCGGCTCTCCACCCGACTCGCGGGGGCCCACTCTTAAGCCCTCCCGCCGCAAGTTATAGGCCCTTTGCCCGTGCGGAAAGTGAACCGCGGAACTCTGTCCCGCCCTCAATTCTCGTCCGATCGGAACGCGGTTTGGACCCGTTCTCCTGGGCGGCCTCGCAGCCCCACCAGACCTAGTTAGCTCCGCCTGGGTACTTCCAATCCCACTCTGCTGGGAACCTGCACTCCACTCAGCCTGGGAACCTCCACTCCACGCAGCCTGGGCACATTCACTCCACTCAGCCAGGGCACTTCCAGTCCCTCTCTGCCTGGGAACCCCAACTCCACTCAGCCTGGGCACCTCCACTCCACTCAGCCTGGGCACATTCACTCCACTCTGTCTAGGCACATTGACTCCCATTCAGCCTGGGAACATTCACTCCCCTCAGCCTTGGCACATTCACTCCACTCAGCCTGGGCACTTCCAGTCCCACTCTGCCTGGGCACCTCCAATCCACTCAGCCTGGGCACATTCTCTCCAGTCAGCCTGGGCACATTCACTCCACTCAGCCTGGGCACATTCACTCCACTCAGCCTGGGCACATTCACTCCACTCAGCCAGGGCACATTCACTCCACTCAGCCTGGGCACTTCCAGTCCCACTCTGCCCAGGAACCTCCACTCCCACTCTGACTGCGAACCTCCGCTACTCCTCTCCACACCCGGCTCTCCACCCGACTCGCGGGGGCCCACTCTTAAGCCCTCCCGCCGCAAGTTATAGGCCCTTTGCCCGGGCGGAAAGTGAACCGCGGAACTGTGTCCCGCCCTCAATTCTCGTCCGATCGGAACGCGGTTTGGACCCGTTCTCCTGGGCGGCCTCGCAGCCCCACCAGACCCAGCTAGTTAGCTCCAAGGGGCCGCCCCGAGCACGGGGAGGTGTGACACTTGACGCTTTGGCGCAACGGTGCCCGCGCCACGAGCCAAAAAGCGCCCCCCTCTCTCCGCGCCCATTCAAGGCAATGGGGAAACGCACGTTTCGGGCTCCGGCGGCCGGGCACATTCACTCGACTCTGTCTAGGCACATTGACTCCCATTCAGCCTGGGCACATTCACTCCACTCCGCCTGGGCACTTCCTGTCCCACTCTGCCTGGGAACCTGCACTCCACTCGGCCTGGGCACCTCCACTCCACTCAGCCTGGGCACATTCACTCCACTCAGCCTGGGCACTTCCAATCCCACTCTGCCTGGGAACCTGCACTCCACTCAGCCTGGGCACCTCCACTCAGCCTGGGCACCTCCACTCCATTCAGCCTGGGCACATTCACTCCACTCAGCCTGGGCACTTCCAATCCCACTCTGCCTGGGAACCTGCACTCCACTCAGCCTGGGCACCTCCACTCAGCCTGGGCACCTCCACTCCATTCAGCCTGGGCACATTCACTCCACTCAGCCTGGGCACTTTCAGTCACACTCTGCCTGGGAACCTGCACTCCACTCGGCCTGGGCATCTCCACTCCACTCAGCCTGGGCACATTCACTCCACTCAGCCTTGGCACTTCCAGTCCCACTCTGCCAGGGAACCCCAACTCCACTCAGCCTGGGCACCTCCACTCCACTCAGCCTGGGCACATTCACTCCACTCAGCCTGGGCACTTCCAGTCCCACTCTGCCTGGGAACCAGCACTCCACTCAGCCTGGGCACCTCCACTCCACTCAGCCTGGGTACATTCACTCCACTCAGCCTTGGCACTTCCAGTCCCACTCTGCCAGGGAACCCGAACTCCACTCAGCCTGGGCACCTCCACTCCACTCAGCCTGGGTACATTCACTACACTCAGCCTGGGCACTTCCAATCCCACTCTGCCTGGGAACCTGCACTCCACTCAGCCTGGGCACCTCCACTCCACTCAGCCTGGGTACTTCCAATCCCACTCTGCTGGGAACCTGCACTCCACTCAGCCTGGGAACCTCCACTCCACGCAGCCTGGGCACATTCACTCCACTCAGCCAGGGCACTTCCAGTCCCTCTCTGCCTGGGAACCCCAACTCCACTCAGCCTGGGCACCTCCACTCCACTCAGCCTGGGCACATTCACTCCACTCTGTCTAGGCACATTGACTCCCATTCAGCCTGGGAACATTCACTCCCCTCAGCCTGGGCACATTCACTCCACTCAGCCTGGGCACTTCCAGTCCCACTCTGCCAGGGAACCTGCACTCCACTCAGCCTGGGCACCTCCAATCCACTCAGCCTGGGCACATTCTCTCCAGTCAGCCTGGGCACATTCACTCCACTCAGCCTGGGCACATTCACTCCACTCAGCCTGGGCACATTCACTCCACTCAGCCAGGGCACATTCACTCCACTCAGCCTGGGCACTTCCAGTCCCACTCTGCCCAGGAACCTCCACTCCCACTCTGACTGGGAACCTCCGCTACTCCTCTCCACACCCGGCTCTCCACCCGACTCGCGGGGACCCACTCTTAAGCCCTCCCGCCGCAAGTTATAGGCCCTTTGCCCGGGCGGAAAGTGAACCGCGGAACTGTGTCCCGCCCTCAATTCTCGTCCGATCGGAACGCGGTTTGGACCCGTTCTCCTGGGCGGCCTCGCAGCCCCACCAGACCCAGCTAGTTAGCTCCAAGGGGCCGCCCGAGCACGGGGAGGTGTGACACTTGACGCTTTGGCGCAACGGTGCCCGCGCCACGAGCCAAAAAGCGCCCCCCTCTCTCCGCGCCCATTCAAGGCAATGGGGAAACGCACGTTTCGGGCTCCGGCGGCCGGGCACATTCACTCGACTCTGTCTAGGCACATTGACTCCCATTCAGCCTGGGCACATTCACTCCACTCCGCCTGGGCACTTCCAGTCCCACTCTGCCTGGGAACCTGCACTCCACTCGGCCTGGGCACCTCCACTCCACTCAGCCTGGGCACATTCACTCCACTCAGCCTGGGCACTTCCAATCCCACTCTGCCTGGGAACCTGCACTCCACTCAGCCTGGGCACCTCCACTCAGCCTGGGCACCTCCACTCCATTCAGCCTGGGCACATTCACTCCACTCAGCCTGGGCACTTTCAGTCACACTCTGCCTGGGAACCTGCACTCCACTCGGCCTGGGCATCTCCACTCCACTCAGCCTGGGCACATTCACTCCACTCAGCCTTGGCACTTCCAGTCCCACTCTGCCAGGGAACCCCAACTCCACTCAGCCTGGGCACCTCCACTCCACTCAGCCTGGGCACATTCACTCCACTCAGCCTGGGCACTTCCAGTCCCACTCTGCCTGGGAACCTGCACTCCACTCAGCCTGGGCACCTCCACTCCATTCAGCCTGGGCACATTCACTCCACTCAGCCTGGGCACTTCCAGTCCCACTCTGCCTGGGAACCTGCACTCCACTAAGCCTGGGCACCTCCACTCCACTCAGCCTGGGTACATTCACTCCACTCAGCCTGGGCACATTCAATCCACTCAGCCTGGGCACATTCACTCCACTCAGCCTGGGCACTTCCAGTCCCACTCTGCTGGGAACCTGCACTCCACTCAGCCTGGGAACCTCCACTCCACGCAGCCTGGGCACATTCACTGCACTCAGCCTGGGCACTTCCAATCCCACTCTGCCAGGGAACCTGCACTCCACTCAGCCTGGGCACATGCAATCCACTCAGCCTGGGGACATTCACTCCACTCAGCCTGGGAACTTCCAATCCCACTCTGCCTGGGAACCAGCACTCCACTCAGCCTGGGCACCTCCACTCCACTCAGCCTGGGTACATTCACTCCACTCAGCCTTGGCACTTCCAGTCCCACTCTGCCAGGGAACCCGAACTCCACTCAGCCTGGGCACTTCCAATCCCACTCTGCCTGGGAACCTGCACTCCACTCAGCCTGGGCACCTCCACTCAGCCTGGGCACCTCCACTCCATTCAGCCTGGGCACATTCACTCCACTCAGCCTGGGCACTTTCAGTCACACTCTGCCTGGGAACCTGCACTCCACTCGGCCTGGGCATCTCCACTCCACTCAGCCTGGGCACATTCACTCCACTCAGCCTTGGCACTTCCAGTCCCACTCTGCCAGGGAACCCCAACTCCACTCAGCCTGGGCACCTCCACTCCACTCAGCCTGGGCACATTCACTCCACTCAGCCTGGGCACTTCCAGTCCCACTCTGCCTGGGAACCTGCACTCCACTCAGCCTGGGCACCTCCACTCCATTCAGCCTGGGCACATTCACTCCACTCAGCCTGGGCACTTCCAGTCCCACTCTGCCTGGGAACCTGCACTCCACTCAGCCTGGGCACCTCCACTCCACTCAGCCTGGGTACATTCACTCCACTCAGCCTGGGCACATTCAATCCACTCAGCCTGGGCACATTCACTCCACTCAGCCTGGGCACTTCCAGTCCCACTCTGCTGGGAACCTGCACTCCACTCAGCCTGGGAACCTCCTCTCCACGCAGCCTGGGCACATTCACTGCACTCAGCCTGGGCACTTCCAATCCCACTCTGCCAGGGAACCTGCACTCCACTCAGCCTGGGCACCTCCACTCCATTCAGCCTGGGCACATTCACTCCACTCAGCCTGGGCACTTCCAGTCCCACTCTGCCTGGGAACCTGCACTCCACTCAGCCTGGGCACCTCCACTCCACTCAGCCTGGGTACATTCACTCCACTCAGCCTGGGCACATTCAATCCACTCAGCCTGGGCACATTCACTCCACTCAGCCTGGGCACTTCCAGTCCCACTCTGCTGGGAACCTGCACTCCACTCAGCCTGGGAACCTCCACTCCACGCAGCCTGGGCACATTCACTCCACTCAGCCTGGGCACTTTCAGTCACACTCTGCCTGGGAACCTGCACTCCACTCGGCCTGGGCATCTCCACTCCACTCAGCCTGGGCACATTCACTCCACTCAGCCTTGGCACTTCCAGTCCCACTCTGCCAGGGAACCCCAACTCCACTCAGCCTGGGCACCTCCACTCCACTCAGCCTGGGCACATTCACTCCACTCAGCCTGGGCACTTCCAGTCCCACTCTGCCTGGGAACCTGCACTCCACTCAGCCTGGGCACCTCCACTCCATTCAGCCTGGGCACATTCACTCCACTCAGCCTGGGCACTTCCAGTCCCACTCTGCCTGGGAACCTGCACTCCACTAAGCCTGGGCACCTCCACTCCACTCAGCCTGGGTACATTCACTCCACTCAGCCTGGGCACATTCAATCCACTCAGCCTGGGCACATTCACTCCACTCAGCCTGGGCACTTCCAGTCCCACTCTGCTGGGAACCTGCACTCCACTCAGCCTGGGAACCTCCACTCCACGCAGCCTGGGCACATTCACTGCACTCAGCCTGGGCACTTCCAATCCCACTCTGCCAGGGAACCTGCACTCCACTCAGCCTGGGCACATGCAATCCACTCAGCCTGGGGACATTCACTCCACTCAGCCTGGGAACTTCCAATCCCACTCTGCCTGGGAACCAGCACTCCACTCAGCCTGGGCACCTCCACTCCACTCAGCCTGGGTACATTCACTCCACTCAGCCTTGGCACTTCCAGTCCCACTCTGCCAGGGAACCCGAACTCCACTCAGCCTGGGCACTTCCAATCCCACTCTGCCTGGGAACCTGCACTCCACTCAGCCTGGGCACCTCCACTCAGCCTGGGCACCTCCACTCCATTCAGCCTGGGCACATTCACTCCACTCAGCCTGGGCACTTTCAGTCACACTCTGCCTGGGAACCTGCACTCCACTCGGCCTGGGCATCTCCACTCCACTCAGCCTGGGCACATTCACTCCACTCAGCCTTGGCACTTCCAGTCCCACTCTGCCAGGGAACCCCAACTCCACTCAGCCTGGGCACCTCCACTCCACTCAGCCTGGGCACATTCACTCCACTCAGCCTGGGCACTTCCAGTCCCACTCTGCCTGGGAACCTGCACTCCACTCAGCCTGGGCACCTCCACTCCATTCAGCCTGGGCACATTCACTCCACTCAGCCTGGGCACTTCCAGTCCCACTCTGCCTGGGAACCTGCACTCCACTCAGCCTGGGCACCTCCACTCCACTCAGCCTGGGTACATTCACTCCACTCAGCCTGGGCACATTCAATCCACTCAGCCTGGGCACATTCACTCCACTCAGCCTGGGCACTTCCAGTCCCACTCTGCTGGGAACCTGCACTCCACTCAGCCTGGGAACCTCCACTCCACGCAGCCTGGGCACATTCACTGCACTCAGCCTGGGCACTTCCAATCCCACTCTGCCAGGGAACCTGCACTCCACTCAGCCTGGGCACATGCAATCCACTCAGCCTGGGGACATTCACTCCACTCAGCCTGGGAACTTCCAATCCCACTCTGCCTGGGAACCAGCACTCCACTCAGCCTGGGCACCTCCACTCCACTCAGCCTGGGTACATTCACTCCACTCAGCCTTGGCACTTCCAGTCCCACTCTGCCAGGGAACCCGAACTCCACTCAGCCTGGGCACCTCCACTCCACTCAGCCTGGGCACATTCACTCCACTCAGCCTGGGCACTTCCAATCCCACTCTGCCTGGGAACCTGCACTCCACTCAGCCTGGGCACCTCCACTCCACTCAGCCTGGGTACTTCCAATCCCACTCTGCTGGGAACCTGCACTCCACTCAGCCTGGGAACCTCCACTCCACGCAGCCTGGGCACATTCACTCCACTCAGCCAGGGCACTTCCAGTCCCTCTCTGCCTGGGAACCCCAACTCCACTCAGCCTGGGCACCTCCACTCCACTCAGCCTGGGCACATTCACTCCACTCTGTCTAGGCACATTGACTCCCATTCAGCCTGGGAACATTCACTCCCCTCAGCCTGGGCACATTCACTCCACTCAGCCTGGGCACTTCCAGTCCCACTCTGCCTGGGAACCTGCACTCCACTCAGCCTGGGCACCTCCAATCCACTCAGCCTGGGCACATTCTCTCCAGTCAGCCTGGGCACATTCACTCCACTCAGCCTGGGCACATTCACTCCACTCAGCCTGGGCACATTCACTCCACTCAGCCAGGGCACATTCACTCCACTCAGCCTGGGCACTTCCAGTCCCACTCTGCCCAGGAACCTCCACTCCCACTCTGACTGGGAACCTCCGCTACTCCTCTCCACACCCGGCTCTCCACCCGACTCGCGGGGGCCCACTCTTAAGCCCTCCCGCCGCAAGTTATAGGCCCTTTGCCCGGGCGGAAAGTGAACCGCGGAACTGTGTCCCGCCCTCAATTCTCGTCCGATCGGAACGCGGTTTGGACCCGTTCTCCTGGGCGGCCTCGCAGCCCCACCAGACCCAGCTAGTTAGCTCCAAGGGGCCGCCCCGAGCACGGGGAGGTGTGACACTTGACGCTTTGGCGCAACGGTGCCCGCGCCACGAGCCAAAAAGCGCCCCCCTCTCTCCGCGCCCATTCAAGGCAATGGGGAAACGCACGTTTCGGGCTCCGGCGGCCGGGCACATTCACTCGACTCTGTCTTGGCACATTGACTCCCATTCAGCCTGGGCACATTCACTCCACTCCGCCTGGGCACTTCCAGTCCCACTCTGCCTGGGAACCTGCACTCCACTCGGCCTGGGCACCTCCACTCCACTCAGCCTGGGCACATTCACTCCACTCAGCCTGGGCACTTCCAATCCCACTCTGCCTGGGAACCTGCACTCCACTCAGCCTGGGCACCTCCACTCAGCCTGGGCACCTCCACTCCATTCAGCCTGGGCACATTCACTCCACTCAGCCTGGGCACTTTCAGTCACACTCTGCCTGGGAACCTGCACTCCACTCGGCCTGGGCATCTCCACTCCACTCAGCCTGGGCACATTCACTCCACTCAGCCTTGGCACTTCCAGTCCCACTCTGCCAGGGAACCCCAACTCCACTCAGCCTGGGCACCTCCACTCCACTCAGCCTGGGCACATTCACTCCACTCAGCCTGAGCACTTCCAGTCCCACTCTGCCTGGGAACCTGCACTCCACTCAGCCTGGGCACCTCCACTCCATTCAGCCTGGGCACATTCACTCCACTCAGCCTGGGCACTTCCAGTCCCACTCTGCCTGGGAACCTGCACTCCACTCAGCCTGGGCACCTCCACTCCACTCAGCCTGGGTACGTTCACTCCACTCAGCCTGGGCACATTCAATCCACTCAGCCTGGGCACATTCACTCCACTCAGCCTGGGCACTTCCAGTCCCACTCTGCTGGGAACCTGCACTCCACTCAGCCTGGGAACCTCCACTCCACGCAGCCTGGGCACATTCACTGCACTCAGCCTGGGCACTTCCAATCCCACTCTGCCAGGGAACCTGCACTCCACTCAGCCTGGGCACATGCAATCCACTCAGCCTGGGGACATTCACTCCACTCAGCCTGGGAACTTCCAATCCCACTCTGCCTGGGAACCAGCACTCCACTCAGCCTGGGCACCTCCACTCCACTCAGCCTGGGTACATTCACTCCACTCAGCCTTGGCACTTCCAGTCCCACTCTGCCAGGGAACCCGAACTCCACTCAGCCTGGGCACCTCCACTCCACTCAGCCTGGGCACATTCACTCCACTCAGCCTGGGCACTTCCAATCCCACTCTGCCTGGGAACCTGCACTCCACTCAGCCTGGGCACCTCCACTCCACTCAGCCTGGGTACTTCCAATCCCACTCTGCTGGGAACCTGCACTCCACTCAGCCTGGGAACCTCCACTCCACGCAGCCTGGGCACATTCACTCCACTCAGCCAGGGCACTTCCAGTCCCTCTCTGCCTGGGAACCCCAACTCCACTCAGCCTGGGCACCTCCACTCCACTCAGCCTGGGCACATTCACTCCACTCTGTCTAGGCACATTGACTCCCATTCAGCCTGGGAACATTCACTCCCCTCAGCCTGGGCACATTCACTCCACTCAGCCTGGGCACTTCCAGTCCCACTCTGCCTGGGAACCTGCACTCCACTCAGCCTGGGCACCTCCAATCCACTCAGCCTGGGCACATTCTCTCCAGTCAGCCTGGGCACATTCACTCCACTCAGCCTGGGCACATTCACTCCACTCAGCCTGGGCACATTCACTCCACTCAGCCAGGGCACATTCACTCCACTCAGCCTGGGCACTTCCAGTCCCACTCTGCCCAGGAACCTCCACTCCCACTCTGAATGGGAACCTCCGCTACTCCTCTCCACACCCGGCTCTCCACCCGACTCGCGGGGGCCCACTCTTAAGCCCTCCCGCCGCAAGTTATAGGCCCTTTGCCCGGGCGGAAAGTGAACCGCGGAACTGTGTCCCGCCCTCAATTCTCGTCCGATCGGAACGCGGTTTGGACCCGTTCTCCTGGGCGGCCTCGCAGCCCCACCAGACCCAGCTAGTTAGCTCCAAGGGGCCGCCCCGAGCACGGGGAGGTGTGACACTTGACGCTTTGGCGCAACGGTGCCCGCGCCACGAGCAAAAAAGCGCCCCCCTCTCTCCGCGCCCATTCAAGGCAATGGGGAAACGCACGTTTCGGGCTCCGGCGGCCGGGCAAATTCACTCGACTCTGTCTAGGCACATTGACTCCCATTCAGCCTGGGCACATTCACTCCACTCCGCCTGGGCACTTCCAGTCCCACTCTGCCTGGGAACCTGCACTCCACTCGGCCTGGGCACCTCCACTCCACTCAGCCTGGGCACATTCACTCCACTCAGCCTGGGCACTTCCAATCCCACTCTGCCTGGGAACCTGCACTCCACTCAGCCTGGGCACCTCCACTCAGCCTGGGCACCTCCACTCCATTCAGCCTGGGCACATTCACTCCACTCAGCCTGGGCACTTTCAGTCACACTCTGCCTGGGAACCTGCACTCCACTCGGCCTGGGCATCTCCACTCCACTCAGCCTGGGCACATTCACTCCACTCAGCCTTGGCACTTCCAGTCCCACTCTGCCAGGGAACCCCAACTCCACTCAGCCTGGGCACCTCCACTCCACTCAGCCTGGGCACATTCACTCCACTCAGCCTGGGCACTTCCAGTCCCACTCTGCCTGGGAACCTGCACTCCACTCAGCCTGGGCACCTCCACTCCATTCAGCCTGGGCACATTCACTCCACTCAGCCTGGGCACTTCCAGTCCCACTCTGCCTGGGAACCTGCACTCCACTCAGCCTGGGCACCTCCACTCCACTCAGCCTGGGTACATTCACTCCACTCAGCCTGGGCACATTCAATCCACTCAGCCTGGGCACATTCACTCCACTCAGCCTGGGCACTTCCAGTCCCACTCTGCTGGGAACCTGCACTCCACTCAGCCTGGGAACCTCCACTCCACGCAGCCTGGGCACATTCACTCCACTCAGCCAGGGCACTTCCAGTCCCTCTCTGCCTGGGAACCCCAACTCCACTCAGCCTGGGCACCTCCACTCCACTCAGCCTGGGCACATTCACTCCACTCTGTCTAGGCACATTGACTCCCATTCAGCCTGGGAACATTCACTCCCCTCAGCCTGGGCACATTCACTCCACTCAGCCTGGGCACTTCCAGTCCCACTCTGCCTGGGAACCTGCACTCCACTCAGCTTGAGCACATTCACTCCACTCAGCCTGGGCACATTCACTCCACTCAGCCTGGCCACATTCACTCCACTCAGCCAGGGCACATTCACTCCACTCAGCCTGGGCACTTCCAGTCCCACTCTGCCCAGTAACCTCCACTCCCACTCTGACTGGGAACCTCCGCTACTCCTCTCCACACCCGGCTCTCCACCCGACTCGCGGGGGCCCACTCTTAAGCCCTCCCGCCGCAATTTCTAGGCCCTTTGCCCGGGCGGAAAGTGAACCGCGGAACTGTGTCCCGCCCTCAATTCTCGTCCGATTGGAACGCGGTTTGGACCCGTTCTCCTGGGCGGCCTCGCAGGCCCTCCAGACCTAGCCAGTTAGCTCCAAGGGGCCGCCCCGAGCACGGGGAGGGGTGACACTTGACGCTTTGGCGCAACGGTGCCCGCGCCACGAGCCAAAAATCGCCCCCCCTCTCTCAGCGCCCATTCAAGGCAATGGGGAAATGCACGTTTCGGGCTCCGGCGGCCGGGCACATTCACTCCACTCTGTCTAGGCACATTGACTCCCATTCAGCCTGGGCACATTCACTCCACTCCGCCTGGGCACTTCCAATCCCACTCTGCCAGGGAACCTGCACTCCACTCAGCCTGGGCACATGCAATCCACTCAGCCTGGGGACATTCACTCCACTCAGCCTGGGAACTTCCAATCCCACTCTGCCGGGGAACCAGCACTCCACTCAGCCTGGGCACCTCCACTCCACTTAGCCTGGGTACATTCACTCCACTCAGCCTTGGCACTTCCAGTCCCACTCTGCCAGGGAACCCCAACTCCACTCAGCCTGGGCACCTCCACTCCACTCAGCCTGGGCACATTCACTCCACTCAGCCTGGGCACTTCCAGTCCCACTCTGCCTGGGAACCTGCACTCCACTCAGCCTGGGCACCTCCACTCCACTCAGCCTGGGTACATTCACTCCACTCAGCCTGGGCACTTCCAATCCCACTCTGCCTGGGAACCTGCACTCCACTCAGCCTGGGCACCTCCACTCCACTCAGCCTGGGCACATTCACTCCACTCAGCCTGGGCACATTCACTCCACTCAGCCTGGGCACTTCCAATCCCACTCTGCCTGGGAACCTGCACTCCACTCAGCCTGGGCACCTCCACTCCACTCAGCCTGGGCACATTCACTCCACTCAGCCTGGGCACATTCACTCCACTCAGCCTGGGCACTTCCAGTCCCACTCTGCTGGGAACCTGCACTCCACTCAGCCTGGGCACCTCCACTCCACTCAGCCTGGGTACATTCACTCCACTCAGCCTTGGCACTTCCAGTCCCACTCTGCCAGGATACCCCAACTCCACTCAGCCTGGCACCTCCACTCCACTCAGCCTGGGCACATTCACTGCACTCAGCCTGGGCACTTCCAATCCCACTCTGCCAGGGAACCCCAACTCCACTCAGCCTTGGCAACTCCACTCCATTCAGCCTCGGCACATTCACTCCACTCTGCCTGGGCACATTCACTCCACTCAGCCTGGGGACATTCAATCCACTCAGCCTGGGAACTTCCAATCCCACTCTGCCTGGGAACCAGCACTCCACTCAGCCTGGGCACCTCCACTCCACTCAGCCTGGGTACATTCACTCCACTCAGCCTTGGCACTTCCAGTCCCACTCTGCCAGGGAACCCCAACTCCACTCAGCCTGGGCACCTCCACTCCACTCAGCCTGGGCACATTCACTCCACTCAGCCTGGGAACTTCCAATCCCACTCTGCCTGGGAACGTGCACTCCACTCAGCCTGGGCACCTCCACTCCACTCAGCCTGGGTACTTCCAATCCCACTCTGCTGGGAACCTGCACTCCACTCAGCCTGGGAACCTCCACTCCACGCAGCCTGGGCACATTCACTCCACTCAGCCAGGGCACTTCCAGTCCCTCTCTGCCTGGGAACCCCAACTCCACTCAGACTGGGCACCTCCACTCCACTCAGCCTGGGCACATTCACTCCACTCTGTCTAGGCACATTGAATCCCATTAAGCCTGGGAACATTCACTCCACTCCGCCTGGGCACATTCACTGCACTCAGCCTGGGCACTTCCAGTCCCACTCTGCCTTGGAACCTGCACTCCACTCAGCCTGGGCACCTCCAATCCACTCAGCCTGGGCACATTCACTCCACTCAGCCTGGGCACTTCCAATCCCACTCTGCCTGGGAACCTGCACTCCACTCAGCCTGGGCACCTCCACTCCACTCAGCCTGGGTACTTCCAATCCCACTCTGCTGGGAACCTGCACTCCACTCAGCCTGGGAACCTCCACTCCACGCAGCCTGGGCACATTCACTCCACTCAGCCAGGGCACTTCCAGTCCCTCTCTGCCTGGGAACCCCAACTCCACTCAGCCTGGGCACCTCCACTCCACTCAGCCTGGGCACATTCACTCCACTCTGTCTAGGCACATTGACTCCCATTCAGCCTGGGAACATTCACTCCCCTCAGCCTGGGCACATTCACTCCACTCAGCCTGGGCACTTCCAGTCCCACTCTGCCTGGGAACCTGCACTCCACTCAGCCTGGGCACCTCCAATCCACTCAGCCTGGGCACATTCTCTCCAGTCAGCCTGGGCACATTCACTCCACTCAGCCTGGGCACATTCACTCCACTCAGCCTGGGCACATTCACTCCACTCAGCCAGGGCACATTCACTCCACTCAGCCTGGGCACTTCCAGTCCCACTCTGCCCAGGAACCTCCACTCCCACTCTGACTGGGAACCTCCGCTACTCCTCTCCACACCCGGCTCTCCACCCGACTCGCGGGGGCCCACTCTTAAGCCCTCCCGCCGCAAGTTATAGGCCCTTTGCCCGGGCGGAAAGTGAACCGCGGAACTGTGTCCCGCCCTCAATTCTCGTCCGATCGGAACGCGGTTTGGACCCGTTCTCCTGGGCGGCCTCGCAGCCCCACCAGACCCAGCTAGTTAGCTCCAAGGGGCCGCCCCGAGCACGGGGAGGTGTGACACTTGACGCTTTGGCGCAACGGTGCCCGCGCCACGAGCCAAAAAGCGCCCCCCTCTCTCCGCGCCCATTCAAGGCAATGGGGAAACGCACGTTTCGGGCTCCGGCGGCCGGGCACATTCACTCGACTCTGTCTAGGCACATTGACTCCCATTCAGCCTGGGCACATTCACTCCACTCCGCCTGGGCACTTCCAGTCCCACTCTGCCTGGGAACCTGCACTCCACTCGGCCTGGGCACCTCCACTCCACTCAGCCTGGGCACATTCACTCCACTCAGCCTTGGCACTTCCAGTCCCACTCTGCCAGGGAACCCCAACTCCACTCAGCCTGGGCACCTCCACTCCACTCAGCCTGGGCACATTCACTCCACTCAGCCTGGGCACTTCCAGTCCCACTCTGCCTGGGAACCTGCACTCCACTCAGCCTGGGCACCTCCACTCAGCCTGGGCACCTCCACTCCATTCAGCCTGGGCACATTCACTCCACTCAGCCTGGGCACTTTCAGTCACACTCTGCCTGGGAACCTGCACTCCACTCGGCCTGGGCATCTCCACTCCACTCAGCCTGGGCACATTCACTCCACTCAGCCTTGGCACTTCCAGTCCCACTCTGCCAGGGAACCCCAACTCCACTCAGCCTGGGCACCTCCACTCCACTCAGCCTGGGCACATTCACTCCACTCAGCCTGGGCACTTCCAGTCCCACTCTGCCAGGGAACCTGCACTCCACTCGGCCTGGGCACCTCCACTCCACTCAGCCTGGGCACATTCACTCCACTCAGCCTGGGCACTTCCAATCCCACTCTGCCTTGGTGCCTGCACTCCACTCAGCCTGGGCACCTCCACTCCACTCAGCCTGGCCACATTCACTCCACTCAGCCAGGGCACATTCACTCCACTCAGCCTGGGCACTTCCAGTCCCACTCTGCCCAGGAACCTCCACTCCCACTCTGACAGGGAACCTCCGCTACTCCTCTCCACACCCGGCTCTCCACCCGACTCGCAAGGGCCCACTCTTAAGCCCTCCCGCCGCAAGTTATAGGCCCTTTGCCCGGGCGGAAAGTGAACCGCGGAACTGTGTCCCGCCCTCAATTCTCGTCCGATCGGAACGCGGTTTGGACCCGTTCTCCTGGGCGGCCTCGCAGCCCCTCCAGACCCAGCCAGTTAGCTCCAAGGGGCCGCCCCGAGCACGGGGAGGTGTGACACTTGACGCTTTGGCGCAACGGTGCCCGCGCCACGAGCCAAAAAGCGCCCCCCTCTCTCCGCGCCCATTCAAGGCAATGGGGAAACGCACGTTTCGGGCTCCGGCGGCCGGGCACATTCACTCCACTCTGTCTAGGCACATTGACTCCCATTCAGCCTGGGCACATTCACTCCACTCCGCCTGGGCACTTCCAGTCCCACTCTGCCTGGGAACCTGCACTCCACTCGGCCTGGGCACCTCCACTCCACTCAGCCTGGGCACATTCACTCCACTCAGCCTGGGCACTTCCAATCCCACTCTGCCTGGGAACCTGCACTCCACTCAGCCTGGGCACCTCCACTCCACTCAGCCTGGGTACTTCCAATCCCACTCTGCTGGGAACCTGCACTCCACTCAGCCTGGGAACCTCCACTCCACGCAGCCTGGGCACATTCACTCCACTCAGCCAGGGCACTTCCAGTCCCTCTCTGCCTGGGAACCCCAACTCCACTCAGCCTGGGCACCTCCACTCCACTCAGCCTGGGCACATTCACTCCACTCTGTCTAGGCACATTGACTCCCATTCAGCCTGGGAACATTCACTCCCCTCAGCCTGGGCACATTCACTCCACTCAGCCTGGGCACTTCCAGTCCCACTCTGCCTGGGAACCTGCACTCCACTCAGCCTGGGCACCTCCAATCCACTCAGCCTGGGCACATTCTCTCCAGTCAGCCTGGGCACATTCACTCCACTCAGCCTGGGCACATTCACTCCACTCAGCCTGGGCACATTCTCTCCACTCAGCCAGGGCACATTCACTCCACTCAGCCTGGGCACTTCCAGTCCCACTCTGCCTAGGAACCTCCACTCCCACTCTGACTGGGAACCTCCGCTACTCCTCTCCACACCCGGCTCTCCACCCGACTCGCGGGGGCCCACTCTTAAGCCCTCCCGCCGCAAGTTATAGGCCCTTTGCCCGGGCGGAAAGTGAACCGCGGAACTGTGTCCCGCCCTCAATTCTCGTCCGATCGGAACGCGGTTTGGACCCGTTCTCCTGGGCGGCCTCGCAGCCCCACCAGACCCAGCTAGTTAGCTCCAAGGGGCCGCCCCGAGCACGGGGAGGTGTGACACTTGACGCTTTGGCGCAACGGTGCCCGCGCCACGAGCCAAAAAGCGCCCCCCTCTCTCCGCGCCCATTCAAGGCAATGGGGAAACTCACGTTTCGGGCTCCGGCGGCCGGGCACATTCACTCGACTCTGTCTAGGCACATTGACTCCCATTCAGCCTGGGCACATTCACTCCACTCCGCCTGGGCACTTCCAATCCACTCAGCCTGGGCACATTCTCTCCAGTCAGCCTGGGCACATTCACTCCACTCAGCCTGGGCACATTCACTCCACTCAGCCTGGGCACTTTCAGTCACACTCTGCCTGGGAACCTGCACTCCACTCGGCCTGGGCATCTCCACTCCACTCAGCCTGGGCACATTCACTCCACTCAGCCTTGGCACTTCCAGTCCCACTCTGCCAGGGACCCCCAACTCCACTCAGCCTGGGCACCTCCACTCCACTCAGCCTGGGCACATTCACTCCACTCAGCCTGGGCACTTCCAGTCCCACTCTGCCAGGGACCCCCAACTCCACTCAGCCTGGGCACCTCCACTCCACTCAGCCTGGGCACATTCACTCCACTCTGTCTAGGCACATTGACTCCCATTCAGCCTGGGCACATTCACTCCACTCCGCCTGGGCACTTCCAGTCCCACTCTGCCTGGGAACCTGCACTCCACTCGGCCTGGGCACCTCCACTCCACTCAGCCTGGGCACATTCACTCCACTCAGCCTGGGCACTTCCAATCCCACTCTGCCTGGGAACCTGCACTCCACTCAGCCTGGGCACCTCCACTCAGCCTGGGCACCTCCACTCCATTCAGCCTGGGCACATTCACTCCACTCAGCCTGGGCACTTTCAGTCACACTCTGCCTGGGAACCTGCACTCCACTCGGCCTGGGAACCTGCACTCCACTCAGCCTGGGCACCTCCACTCCACTCAGCCTCGGCACATTCACTCCACTCTGCCTGGGCACATTCACTCCACTCAGCCTGGGCACATTCACTCCACTCAGCCTGGGCACTTCCGATCCCACTCTGCCAGGGAACCTGCACTCCACTCAGCCTGGGCACATGCAATCCACTCAGCCTGGGGACATTCACTCCACTCAGCCTGGGAACTTCCAATCCCACTCTGCCTGGGAACCAGCACTCCACTCAGCCTGGGCACCTCCACTCCACTCAGCCTGGGTACATTCACTCCACTCAGCCTTGGCACTTCCAGTCCCACTCTGCCAGGGAACCCGAACTCCACTCAGCCTGGGCACCTCCACTCCACTCAGCCTGGGCACATTCACTCCACTCAGCCTGGGCTCTTCCAATCCCACTCTGCCTGGGAACCTGCACTCCACTCAGCCTGGGCACCTCCACTCCACTCAGCCTGGGTACTTCCAATCCCACTCTGCTGGGAACCTGCACTCCACTCAGCCTGGGAACCTCCACTCCACGCAGCCTGGGCACATTCACTCCACTCAGCCAGGGCACTTCCAGTCCCTCTCTGCCTGGGAACCCCAACTCCACTCAGCCTGGGCACCTCCACTCCACTCAGCCTGGGCACATTCACTCCACTCTGTCTAGGCACATTGACTCCCATTCAGCCTGGGAACATTCACTCCACTCAGCCATGGCACATTCACTCCACTCAGCCTGGGCACTTCCAGTCCCACTCTGCCTGGGAACCTGCACTCCACTCAGCCTGGGCACCTCCAATCCACTCAGCCTGGGCACATTCTCTCCAGTCAGCCTGGGCACATTCACTCCACTCAGCCTGGGCACATTCACTCCACTCAGCCTGGGCACATTCACTCCACTCAGCCAGGGCACATTCACTCCACTCAGCCTGGGCACTTCCAGTCCCACTCTGCCCAGGAACCTCCACTCCCACTCTGACTGGGAACCTCCGCTACTCCTCTCCACACCCGGCTCTCCACCCGACTCGCGAGGGCCCACTCTTAAGCCCTCCCGCCGCAAGTTATAGGCCCTTTGCCCGGGCGGAAAGTGAACCGCGGAACTGTGTCCCGCCCTCAATTCTCGTCCGATCAGAACGCGGTTTGGACCCGTTCTCCTGGGCGGCCTCGCAGCCCCTCCCGACCCGGCCAGTTTGTTCCAAGGGGCCGCCCCGAGCACGGGGAGGTGTGACACTTGACGCATTGGCGCAACGGTGCCCGCGCCATTAGCCAAAAAGCGCTCCCCTCTCTCCGCGCCCATTCAAAGCAATGGGGAAACGCACGTTTCGGTCTCCGGCGGGCGGGCACATTCACTCCACTCTGTCTTGGCACATTGACTCCCATTCAGCCTGGGCACATTCACTCCACTCCGCCTGGGCACTTCCAGTCCCACTCTGCCTCGGAACCTGCACTCCACTCGGCCTGGGCACCTCCACTCCACTCAGCCTGGGCACATTCACTCCACTCAGCCTGGGCACTTCCAGTCCCACTCTGCCCTGGAACCTCCGCTCCCACTCTGCCTGGGCACCTCCACTCCACTCAGCCTGGGCACATTCACTCCACTCAGCCTTGGCACTTCCAGTCCCACTCTGCCAGGGAACACCAACTCCACTCAACCTGGGCACCTCCACTCCACTCTGCCTGGGCACATTCACTCCACTCAGCCTGGGTACATTCACTCCACTCAGCCTGGGAACTTCCAATCCCACTCTGCCTGGGAACCTGCACTCCACTCAGCCTGGGCACCTCCACTCCACTCAGCCTGGGCACATTCACTCCACTCAGCCTTGGCACTTCCAGTCCCACTCTGCCAGGGAACCCCAACTCCACTCAGCCTAGGCACCTCCACTCCACTCAGCCTGGGCAAATTCACTCCACTCAGCCTGGGCACTTCCAGTCCCACTCTGCCTGGGAACCTGCACTCCACTCGGCCTGGGCACCTCCACTCCACTCAGCCTGGGCACATTCACTCCACTCAGCCTGGGCACTTCCAATCCCACTCTGCCAGGGAACCCCAACTCCACTCAGCCTGGGCACCTCCACTCCACTCAGCCTGGGCACATTCACTCCACTCAGCCTGCGCACTTCCAGTCCCACTCTGCCTGGGAACCTGCACTCCACTCGGCCTGGGCACCTCCACTCCACTCAGCCTGGGCACATTCACTCCACTCAGCCTGGGCACTTCCAATCCCACTCTGCCTTGGTGCCTGCACTCCACTCAGCCTGGGCACCTCCACTCCACTCAGCCTGGCCACATTCACTCCACTCAGCCAGGGCACATTCACTCCACTCAGCCTGGGCACTTCCAGTCCCACTCTGCCCAGGAACCTCCACTCCCACTCTGACAGGGAACCTCCGCTACTCCTCTCCACACCCGGCTCTCCACCCGACTCGCAAGGGCCCACTCTTAAGCCCTCCCGCCGCAAGTTATAGGCCCTTTGCCCGGGCGGAAAGTGAACCGCGGAACTGTGTCCCGCCCTCAATTCTCGTCCGATCGGAACGCGGTTTGGACCCGTTCTCCTGGGCGGCCTCGCAGCCCCTCCAGACCCAGCCAGTTAGCTCCAAGGGGCCGCCCCGAGCACGGGGAGGTGTGACACTTGACGCTTTGGCGCAACGGTGCCCGCGCCACGAGCCAAAAAGCGCCCCCCTCTCTCCGCGCCCATTCAAGGCAATGGGGAAACGCACGTTTCGGGCTCCGGCGGCCGGGCACATTCACTCAACTCTGTCTAGGCACATTGACTCCCAATCAGCCTGGGCACATTCACTCCACTCCGCCTGGGCACTTCCAGTCCCACTCTGCCTGGGAACCTGCACTCCACTCGGCCTGGGCACCTCCACTCCACTCAGCCTGGGCACATTCACTCCACTCAGCCTGGGCACTTCCAATCCCACTCTGCCTGGGAACCTCCACTCCATTCAGCCTGGGCACATTCACTCCACTCAGCCTGGGCACTTTCAGTCACACTCTGCCTGGGAACCTGCACTCCACTCGGCCTGGGCATCTCCACTCCACTCAGCCTGGGCACATTCACTCCACTCAGCCTTGGCACTTCCAGTCCCACTCTGCCAGGGAACCCGAACTCCCCTCAGCCTGGGCACCTCCACTCCACTCAGCCTGGGCACATTCACTCCACTCAGCCTGGGCAATTCCAATCCCACTCTGCCTGGGAACCTGCACTCCACTCAGCCTGGGCACCTCCACTCCACTCAGCCTGGGTACTTCCAATCCCACTCTGCTGGGAACCTGCACTCCACTCAGCCTGGGAACCTCCACTCCACGCAGCCTGGGCACATTCACTCCACTCAGCCAGGGCACTTCCAGTCCCTCTCTGCCTGGGAACCCCAACTCCACTCAGCCTGGGCACCTCCACTCCACTCAGCCTGGGCACATTCACTCCACTCTGTCTAGGCACATTCACTCCCATTCAGCCTGGGAACATTCACTCCACTCAGCCTGGGCACATTCACTCCACTCAGCCTGGGCACTTCCAGTCCCACTCTGCCTGGGAACCTGCACTCCACTCAGCCTGGGCACCTCCAATCCACTCAGCCTGGGCACATTCTCTCCAGTCAGCCTGGGCACATTCACTCCACTCAGCCTGGGCACATTCACTCCACTCAGCCTGGGCACATTCACTCCACTCAGCCAGGGCACATTCACTCCACTCAGCCTGGGCACTTCCAGTCCCACTCTGCCCAGGAACCTCCACTCCCACTCTGACTGGGAACCTCCGCTACTCCTCTCCACACCCGGCTCTCCACCCGACTCGCGGGGGCCCACTCTTAAGCCCTCCCGCCGCAAGTTATAGGCCCTTTGCCCGGGCGGAAAGTGAACCGCGGAACTGTGTCCCGCCCTCAATTCTCGTCCGATCGGAACGCGGTTTGGACCCGTTCTCCTGGGCGGCCTCGCAGCCCCACCAGACCCAGCTAGTTAGCTCCAAGGGGCCGCCCCGAGCACGGGGAGGTGTGACACTTAATGCTTTGGCGCAACGGTGCCCGCGCCACGAGCCAAAAAGCGCCCCCCTCTCTCCGCGCCCATTCAAGGCAATGGGGAAACGCACGTTTCGGGCTCCGGCGGCCGGGCACATTCACTCGACTCTGTCTAGGCACATTGACTCCCATTCAGCCTGGGCACATTCACTCCACTCCGCCTGGGCACTTCCAGTCCCACTCTGCCTGGGAACCTGCACTCCACTCGGCCTGGGCACCTCCACTCCACTCAGCCTGGGCACATTCACTCCACTCAGCCTGGGCACTTCCAATCCCACTCTGCCTGGGAACCTGCACTCCACTCAGCCTGGGCACCTCCACTCAGCCTGGGCACCTCCACTCCATTCAGCCTGGGCACATTCACTCCACTCAGCCTGGGCACTTTCAGTCACAATCTGCCTGGGAACCTGCACTCCACTCGGCCTGGGCATCTCCACTCCACTCAGCCTGTGCACATTCACTCCACTCAGCCTTGGCACTTCCAGTCCCACTCTGCCAGGGAACCCCAACTCCACTCAGCCTGGGCACCTCCACTCCACTCAGCCTGGGCACATTCACTCCACTCAGCCTGGGCACTTCCAGTCCCACTCTGCCTGGGAACCTGCACTCCACTCAGCCTGGGCATCTCCACTCCATTCAGCCTGGGCACATTCACTCCACTCAGCCTGGGCACTTCCAGTCCCACTCTGCCTGGGAACCTGCACTCCACTCAGCCTGGGCACCTCCACTCCACTCAGCCTGGGTACATTCACTCCACTCAGCCTGGGCACATTCAATCCACTCAGCCTGGGCACATTCACTGCACTCAGCCTGGGCACTTCCAGTCCCACTCTGCTGGGAACCTGCACTCCACTCAGCCTGGGAACCTCCACTCCACGCAGCCTGGGCACATTCACTGCACTCAGCCTGGGCACTTCCAATCCCACTCTGCCAGGGAACCTGCACTCCACTCAGCCTGGGCACATGCATTCCACTCAGCCTGGGGACATTCACTCCACTCAGCCTGGGAACTTCCAATCCCACTCTGCCTGGGAACCAGCACTCCACTCAGCCTGGGCACCTCCACTCCACTCAGCCTGGGTACATTCACTCCACTCAGCCTTGGCACTTCCAGTCCCACTCTGCCAGGGAACCCGAACTCCACTCAGCCTGGGCACCTCCACTCCACTCAGCCTGGGCACATTCACTCCACTCAGCCTGGGCACTTCCAATCCCACTCTGCCTGGGAACCTGCACTCCACTCAGCCTGGGCACCTCCACTCCACTCAGCCTGGGTACTTCCAATCCTACTTTGCTGGGAACCTGCACTCCACTCAGCCTGGGAACCTCCACTCCACGCAGCCTGGGCACATTCACTCCACTCAGCCAGGGCACTTCCAGTCCCTCTCTGCCTGGGAACCCCAACTCCACTCAGCCTGGGCACCTCCACTCCACTCAGCCTGGGCACATTCACTCCACTCTGTCTAGGCACATTGACTCCCATTCAGCCTGGGAACATTCACTCCCCTCAGCCTGGGCACATTCACTCCACTCAGCCTGGGCACTTCCAGTCCCACTCTGCCTGGGAACCTGCACTCCACTCAGCCTGGGCACCTCCAATCCACTCAGCCTGGGCACATTCTCTCCAGTCAGCCTGGGCACATTCACTCCACTCAGCCTGGGCACATTCACTCCACTCAGCCTGGGCACATTCACTCCACTCAGCCAGGGCACATTCACTCCACTCAGCCTGGGCACTTCCAGTCCCACTCTGCCCAGGAACCTCCACTCCCACTCTGACTGGGAACCTCCGCTACTCCTCTCCACACCCGGCTCTCCACCCGACTCGCGGGGGCCCACTCTTAAGCCCTCCCGCCGCAAGTTATAGGCCCTTTGCCCGGGCGGAAAGTGAACCGCGGAACTGTGTCCCGCCCTCAATTCTCGTCCGATCGGAACGCGGTTTGGACCCGTTCTCCTGGGCGGCCTCGCAGCCCCACCAGACCCAGCTAGTTAGCTCCAAGAGGCCGCCCCGAGCACGGGGAGGTGTGACACTTGACGCTTTGGCGCAACGGTGCCCGCGCCACGAGCCAAAAAGCGCCCCCCTCTCTCCGCGCCCAATCAAGGCAATGGGGAAACGCACGTTTCGGGCTCCGGCGGCCGGGCACATTCACTCGACTCTGTCTAGGCACATTGACTCCCATTCAGCCTGGGCACATTCACTCCACTCCGCCTGGGCACTTCCAGTCCCACTCTGCCTGGGAACCTGCACTCCACTCGGCCTGGGCACCTCCACTCCACTCAGCCTGGGCACATTCACTCCACTCAGCCTGGGCACTTCCAATCCCACTCTGCCTGGGAACCTGCACTCCACTCAGCCTGGGCACCTCCACTCAGCCTGGGCACCTCCACTCCATTCAGCCTGGGCACATTCACTCCACTCAGCCTGGGCACTTTCAGTCACACTCTGCCTGGGAACCTGCACTCCACTCGGCCTGGGCATCTCCACTCCACTCAGCCTGGGCACATTCACTCCACTCAGCCTTGGCACTTCCAGTCCCACTCTGCCAGGGAATCCCAACTCCACTCAGCCTGGGCACCTCCACTCCACTCAGCCTGGGCACATTCACTCCACTCAGCCTGGGCACTTCCAGTCCCACTCTGCCTGGGAACCTGCACTCCACTCAGCCTGGGCACCTCCACTCCACTCAGCCTGGGTACTTCCAATCCCACTCTGCTGGGAACCTGCACTCCACTCAGCCTGGGAACCTCCACTCCACGCAGCCTGGGCACATTCACTCCACTCAGCCAGGGCACTTCCAGTCCCTCTCTGCCTGGGAATCCCAACTCCACTCAGCCTGGGCACCTCCACTCCACTCAGCCTGGGCACATTCACTCCACTCAGCCTGGGCACTTCCAGTCCCACTCTGCCTGGGAACCTGCACTCCACTCAGCCTGGGCACCTCCACTCCATTCAGCCTGGGCACATTCACTCCACTCAGCCTGGGCACTTCCAGTCCCACTCTGCCTGGGAACCTGCACTCCACTCAGCCTGGGCACCTCCACTCCACTCAGCCTGGGTACATTCACTCCACTCAGCCTGGGCACATTCAATCCACTCAGCCTGGGCACATTCACTCCACTCAGCCTGGGCACTTCCAGTCCCACTCTGCTGGGAACCTGCACTCCACTCAGCCTGGGAACCTCCACTCCACTCAGCCTGGGCACTTCCAATCCCACTCTGCCAGGGAACCTGCACTCCACTCAGCCTGGGCACATGCAATCCACTCAGCCTGGGGACATTCACTCCACTCAGCCTGGGAACTTCCAATCCCACTCTGCCTGGGAACCAGCACTCCACTCAGCCTGGGCACCTCCACTCCACTCAGCCTGGGTACATTCACTCCACTCAGCCTTGGCACTTCCAGTCCCACTCTGCCAGGGAACCCGAACTCCACTCAGCCTGGGCACCTCCACTCCACTCAGCCTGGGCACATTCACTCCACTCAGCCTGGGCACTTCCAATCCCACTCTGCCTGGGAACCTGCACTCCACTCAGCCTGGGCACCTCCACTCCACTCAGCCTGGGTACTTCCAATCCCACTCTGCTGGGAACCTGCACTCCACTCAGCCTGGGAACCTCCACTCCACGCAGCCTGGGCACATTCACTCCACTCAGCCAGGGCACTTCCAGTCCCTCTCTGCCTGGGAACCCCAACTCCACTCAGCCTGGGCACCTCCACTCCACTCAGCCTGGGCACATTCACTCCACTCTGTCTAGGCACATTGACTCCCATTCAGCCTGGGAACATTCACTCCCCTCAGCCTGGGCACATTCACTCCACTCAGCCTGGGCACTTCCAGTCCCACTCTGCCTGGGAACCTGCACTCCACTCAGCCTGGGCACCTCCAATCCACTCAGCCTGGGCACATTCTCTCCAGTCAGCCTGGGCACATTCACTCCACTCAGCCTGGGCACATTCACTCCACTCAGCCTGGGCACAGTCACTCCACTCAGCCAGGGCACATTCACTCCACTCAGCCTGGGCACTTCCAGTCCCACTCTGCCCAGGAACCTCCACTCCCACTCTGACTGGGAACCTCCGCTACTCCTCTCCACACCCGGCTCTCCACCCGACTCGCGGGGGCCCACTCTTAAGCCCTCCCGCCGCAAGTTATAGGCCCTTTGCCCGGGCGGAAAGTGAACCGCGGAACTGTGTCCCGCCCTCAATTCTCGTCCGATCGGAACGCGGTTTGGACCCGTTCTCCTGGGCGGCCTCGCAGCCCCACCAGACCCAGCTAGTTAGCTCCAAGGGGCCGCCCCGAGCACGGGGAGGTGTGACACTTGACGCTTTGGCGCAACGGTGCCCGCGCCACGAGCCAAAAAGCGCCCCCCTCTCTCCGCGCCCATTCAAGGCAATGGGGAAACGCACGTTTCGGGCTCCGGCGGCCGGGCACATTCACTCGACTCTGTCTAGGCACATTGACTCCCATTCAGCCTGGGCACATTCACTCCACTCCGCCTGGGCACTTCCTGTCCCACTCTGCCTGGGAACCTGCACTCCACTCGGCCTGGGAACCTCCACTCCACTCAGCCTGGGCACATTCACTCCACTCAGCCTGGGCACTTCCAATCCCACTCTGCCTGGGAACCTGCACTCCACTCAGCCTGGGCACCTCCACTCAGCCTGGGCACCTCCACTCCATTCAGCCTGGGCACATTCACTCCACTCAGCCTGGGCACTTCCAGTCCCACTCTGCCTGGGAACCAGCACTCCACACAGCTTGGGCACCTCCACTCCACTCAGCCTGGGTACATTCACTCCACTCAGCCTTGGCACTTCCAGTCCCACTCTGCCAGGGAACCCGAACTCCACTCAGCCTGGGCACCTCCACTCCACTCAGCCTGGGCACATTCACTCCACTCAGCCTGGGCTCTTCCAATCCCACTCTGCCTGGGAACCTGCACTCCACTCAGCCTGGGCACCTCCACTCCACTCAGCCTGGGTACTTCCAATCCCACTCTGCTGGGAACCTGCACTCCACTCAGCCTGGGAACCTCCACTCCACGCAGCCTGGGCACATTCACTCCACTCAGCCAGGGCACTTCCAGTCCCTCTCTGCCTGGGAACCCCAACTCCACTCAGCCTGGGCACCTCCACTCCACTCAGCCTGGGCACATTCACTCCACTCTGTCTAGGCACATTGACTCCCATTCAGCCTGGGAACATTCACTCCCCTCAGCCTGGGCACATTCACTCCACTCAGCCTGGGCACTTCCAGTCCCACTCTGCCTGGGAACCTGCACTCCACTCAGCCTGGGCACCTCCAATCCACTCAGCCTGGGCACATTCTCTCCAGTCAGCCTGGGCACATTCACTCCACTCAGCCTGGGCACATTCACTCCACTCAGCCTGGGCACATTCACTCCACTCAGCCAGGGCACATTCACTCCACTCAGCCTGGGCACTTCCAGTCCCACTCTGCCCAGGAACCTCCACTCCCACTCTGACTGCGAACCTCCGCTACTCCTCTCCACACCCGGCTCTCCACCCGACTCGCGGGGGCCCACTCTTAAGCCCTCCCGCCGCAAGTTATAGGCCCTTTGCCCGGGCGGAAAGTGAACCGCGGAACTGTGTCCCGCCCTCAATTCTCGTCCGATCGGAACGCGGTTTGGACCCGTTCTCCTGGGCGGCCTCGCAGCCCCACCAGACCCAGCTAGTTAGCTCCAAGGGGCCGCCCCGTGCACGGGGAGGTGTGACACTTGACGCTTTGGCGCAACGGTGCCCGCGCCACGAGCCAAAAAGCGCCCCCCTCTCTCCGCGCCCATTCAAGGCAATGGGGAAACGCACGTTTCGGGCTCCGGCGGCCGGGCACATTCACTCGACTCTGTCTAGGCACATTGACTCCCATTCAGCCTGGGCACATTCACTCCACTCCGCCTGGGCACTTCCAGTCCCACTCTGCCTGGGAACCTGCACTCCACTCGGCCTGGGCACCTCCACTCCACTCAGCCTGGGCACATTCACTCCACTCAGCCTGGGCACTTCCAATCCCACTCTGCCTGGGAACCTGCACTCCACTCAGCCTGGGCACCTCCACTCAGCCTGGGCACCTCCACTCCATTCAGCCTGGGCACATTCACTCCACTCAGCCTGGGCACTTTCAGTCACACTCTGCCTGGGAACCTGCACTCCACTCGGCCTGGGCATCTCCACTCCACTCAGCCTGGGCACATTCACTCCACTCAGCCTTGGCACTTCCAGTCCCACTCTGCCAGGGAACCCCAACTCCACTCAGCCTGGGCACCTCCACTCCACTCAGCCTGGGCACATTCACTCCACTCAGCCTGGGCACTTCCAGTCCCACTCTGCCTGGGAACCTGCACTCCACTCAGCCTGGGCACCTCCACTCCATTCAGCCTGGGCACATTCACTCCACTCAGCCTGGGCACTTCCAGTCCCACTCTGCTGGGAACCTGCACTCCACTCAGCCTGGGAACCTCCACTCCACGCAGCCTGGGCACAGTCACTGCACTCAGCCTGGGCACTTCCAATCCCACTCTGCCAGGGAACCTGCACTCCACTCAGCCTGGGCACATGCAATCCACTCAGCCTGGGGACATTCACTCCACTCAGCCTGGGAACTTCCAATCCCACTCTGCCTGGGAACCAGCACTCCACTCAGCCTGGGCACCTCCACTCCACTCAGCCTGGGTACATTCACTCCACTCAGCCTTGGCACTTCCAGTCCCACTCTGCCAGGGAACCCGAACTCCACTCAGCCTGGGCACCTCCACTCCACTCAGCCTGGGCACATTCACTCCACTCTGTCTAGGCACATTGACTCCCATTCAGCCTGGGAACATTCACTCCCCTCAGCCTGGGCACATTCACTCCACTCAGCCTGGGCACTTCCAGTCCCACTCTGCCTGGGAACCTGCACTCCACTCAGCCTGGGCACCTCCAATCCACTCAGCCTGGGCACATTCTCTCCAGTCAGCCTGGGCACATTCACTCCACTCAGCCTGGGCACATTCACTCCACTCAGCCTGGGCACAGTCACTCCACTCAGCCAGGGCACATTCACTCCACTCAGCCTGGGCACTTCCAGTCCCACTCTGCCCAGGAACCTCCACTCCCACTCTGACTGGGAACCTCCGCTACTCCTCTCCACACCCGGCTCTCCACCCGACTCGCGGGGGCCCACTCTTAAGCCCTCCCGCCGCAAGTTATAGGCCCTTTGCCCGGGCGGAAAGTGAACCGCGGAACTGTGTCCCGCCCTCAATTCTCGTCCGATCGGAACGCGGTTTGGACCCGTTCTCCTGGGCGGCCTCGCAGCCCCACCAGACCCAGCTAGTTAGCTCCAAGGGGCCGCCCCGAGCACGGGGAGGTGTGACACTTGACGCTTTGGCGCAACGGTGCCCGCGCCACGAGCCAAAAAGCGCCCCCCTCTCTCCGCGCCCATTCAAGGCAATGGGGAAACGCACGTTTCGGGCTCCGGCGGCCGGGCACATTCACTCGACTCTGTCTAGGCACATTGACTCCCATTCAGCCTGGGCACATTCACTCCACTCCGCCTGGGCACTTCCTGTCCCACTCTGCCTGGGAACCTGCACTCCACTCGGCCTGGGCACCTCCACTCCACTCAGCCTGGGCACATTCACTCCACTCAGCCTGGGCACTTCCAATCCCACTCTGCCTGGGAACCTGCACTCCACTCAGCCTGGGCACCTCCACTCAGCCTGGGCACCTCCACTCCATTCAGCCTGGGCACATTCACTCCACTCAGCCTGGGCACTTTCAGTCACACTCTGCCTGGGAACCTGCACTCCACTCGGCCTGGGCATCTCCACTCCACTCAGCCTGGGCACATTCACTCCACTCAGCCTTGGCACTTCCAGTCCCACTCTGCCAGGGAACGCCAACTCCACTCAGCCTGGGCACCTCCACTCCACTCAGCCTGGGCACATTCACTCCACTCAGCCTGGGCACTTCCAGTCCCACTCTGCCTGGGAACCAGCACTCCACTCAGCCTGGGCACCTCCACTCCACTCAGCCTGGGTACATTCACTCCACTCAGCCTTGGCACTTCCAGTCCCACTCTGCCAGGGAACCCGAACTCCACTCAGCCTGGGCACCTCCACTCCACTCAGCCTGGGCACATTCACTACACTCAGCCTGGGCACTTCCAATCCCACTCTGCCTGGGAACCTGCACTCCACTCAGCCTGGGCACCTCCACTCCACTCAGCCTGGGTACTTCCAATCCCACTCTGCTGGGAACCTGCACTCCACTCAGCCTGGGAACCTCCACTCCACGCAGCCTGGGCACATTCACTCCACTCAGCCAGGGCACTTCCAGTCCCTCTCTGCCTGGGAACCCCAACTCCACTCAGCCTGGGCACCTCCACTCCACTCAGCCTGGGCACATTCACTCCACTCTGTCTAGGCACATTGACTCCCATTCAGCCTGGGAACATTCACTCCCCTCAGCCTGGGCACATTCACTCCACTCAGCCTGGGCACTTCCAGTCCCACTCTGCCTGGGAACCTGCATTCCACTCAGCCTGGGCACCTCCAATCCACTCAGCCTGGGCACATTCTCTCCAGTCAGCCTGGGCACATTCACTCCACTCAGCCTGGGCACATTCACTCCACTCAGCCTGGGCACATTCACTCCACTCAGCCAGGGCACATTCACTCCACTCAGCCTGGGCACTTCCAGTCCCACTCTGCCCAGGAACCTCCACTCCCACTCTGACTGGGAACCTCCGCTACTCCTCTCCACACCCGGCTCTCCACCCGACTCGCGGGGGCCCACTCTTAAGCCCTCCCGCCGCAAGTTATAGGCCCTTTGCCCGGGCGGAAAGTGAACCGCGGAACTGTGTCCCGCCCTCAATTCTCGTCCGATCGGAACGCGGTTTGGACCCGTTCTCCTGGGCGGCCTCGCAGCCCCACCAGACCCAGCTAGTTAGCTCCAAGGGGCCGCCCGAGCACGGGGAGGTGTGACACTTGACGCTTTGGCGCAACGGTGCCCGCGCCACGAGCCAAAAAGCGCCCCCCTCTCTCCGCGCCCATTCAAGGCAATGGGGAAACGCACGTTTCGGGCTCCGGCGGCCGGGCACATTCACTCGACTCTGTCTAGGCACATTGACTCCCATTCAGCCTGGGCACATTCACTCCACTCCGCCTGGGCACTTCCAGTCCCACTCTGCCTGGGAACCTGCACTCCACTCGGCCTGGGCACCTCCACTCCACTCAGCCTGGGCACATTCACTCCACTCAGCCTGGGCACTTCCAATCCCACTCTGCCTGGGAACCTGCACTCCACTCAGCCTGGGCACCTCCACTCAGCCTGGGCACCTCCACTCCATTCAGCCTGGGCACATTCACTCCACTCAGCCTGGGCACTTTCAGTCACACTCTGCCTGGGAACCTGCACTCCACTCGGCCTGGGCATCTCCACTCCACTCAGCCTGGGCACATTCACTCCACTCAGCCTTGGCACTTCCAGTCCCACTCTGCCAGGGAACCCCAACTCCACTCAGCCTGGGCACCTCCACTCCACTCAGCCTGGGCACATTCACTCCACTCAGCCTGGGCACTTCCAGTCCCACTCTGCCTGGGAACCTGCACTCCACTCAGCCTGGGCACCTCCACTCCATTCAGCCTGGGCACATTCACTCCACTAACCGTTGGCACTTCCAGTCCCACTCTGCCTGGGAACCTGCACTCCACTAAGCCTGGGCACCTCCACTCCACTCAGCCTGGGTACATTCACTCCACTCAGCCTGGGCACATTCAATCCACTCAGCCTGGGCACATTCACTCCACTCAGCCTGGGCACTTCCAGTCCCACTCTGCTGGGAACCTGCACTCCACTCAGCCTGGGAACCTCCACTCCACGCAGCCTGGGCACATTCACTGCACTCAGCCTGGGCACTTCCAATCCCACTCTGCCAGGGAACCTGCACTCCACTCAGCCTGGGCACATGCAATCCACTCAGCCTGGGGACATTCACTCCACTCAGCCTGGGAACTTCCAATCCCACTCTGCCTGGGAACCAGCACTCCACTCAGCCTGGGCACCTCCACTCCACTCAGCCTGGGTACATTCACTCCACTCAGCCTTGGCACTTCCAGTCCCACTCTGCCAGGGAACCCGAACTCCACTCAGCCTGGGCACTTCCAATCCCACTCTGCCTGGGAACCTGCACTCCACTCAGCCTGGGCACCTCCACTCAGCCTGGGCACCTCCACTCCATTCAGCCTGGGCACATTCACTCCACTCAGCCTGGGCACTTTCAGTCACACTCTGCCTGGGAACCTGCACTCCACTCGGCCTGGGCATCTCCACTCCACTCAGCCTGGGCACATTCACTCCACTCAGCCTTGGCACTTCCAGTCCCACTCTGCCAGGGAACCCCAACTCCACTCAGCCTGGGCACCTCCACTCCACTCAGCCTGGGAACATTCACTCCACTCAGCCTGGGCACTTCCAGTCCCACTCTGCCTGGGAACCTGCACTCCACTCAGCCTGGGCACCTCCACTCCATTCAGCCTGGGCACATTCACTCCACTCAGCCTGGGCACTTCCAGTCCCACTCTGCCTGGGAACCTGCACTCCACTCAGCCTGGGCACCTCCACTCCACTCAGCCTGGGTACATTCACTCCACTCAGCCTGGGCACATTCAATCCACTCAGCCTGGGCACATTCACTCCACTCAGCCTGGGCACTTCCAGTCCCACTCTGCTGGGAACCTGCACTCCACTCAGCCTGGGAACCTCCACTCCACGCAGCCTGGGCACATTCACTGCACTCAGCCTGGGCACTTCCAATCCCACTCTGCGAGGGAACCTGCACTCCACTCAGCCTGGGCACATGCAATCCACTCAGCCTGGGGACATTCACTCCACTCAGCCTGGGAACTTCCAATCCCACTCTGCCTGGGAACCAGCACTCCACTCAGCCTGGGCACCTCCACTCCACTCAGCCTGGGTACATTCACTCCACTCAGCCTTGGCACTTCCAGTCCCACTCTGCCAGGGAACCCGAACTCCACTCAGCCTGGGCACCTCCACTCCACTCAGCCTGGGCACATTCACTCCACTCAGCCTGGGCACTTCCAATCCCACTCTGCCTGGGAACCTGCACTCCACTCAGCCTGGGCACCTCCACTCCACTCAGCCTGGGTACTTCCAATCCCACTCTGCTGGGAACCTGCACTCCACTCAGCCTGGGAACCTCCACTCCACGCAGCCTGGGCACATTCACTCCACTCAGCCAGGGCACTTCCAGTCCCTCTCTGCCTGGGAACCCCAACTCCACTCAGCCTGGGCACCTCCACTCCACTCAGCCTGGGCACATTCACTCCACTCTGTCTAGGCACATTGACTCCCATTCAGCCTGGGAACATTCACTCCCCTCAGCCTGGGCACATTCACTCCACTCAGCCTGGGCACTTCCAGTCCCACTCTGCCTGGGAACCTGCACTCCACTCAGCCTGGGCACCTCCAATCCACTCAGCCTGGGCACATTCTCTCCAGTCAGCCTGGGCACATTCACTCCACTCAGCCTGGGCACATTCACTCCACTCAGCCTGGGCACATTCACTCCACTCAGCCAGGGCACATTCACTCCACTCAGCCTGGGCACTTCCAGTCCCACTCTGCCCAGGAACCTCCACTCCCACTCTGACTGGGAACCTCCGCTACTCCTCTCCACACCCGGCTCTCCACCCGACTCGCGGGGGCCCACTCTTAAGCCCTCCCGCCGCAAGTTATAGGCCCTTTGCCCGGGCGGAAAGTGAACCGCGGAACTGTGTCCCGCCCTCAATTCTCGTCCGATCGGAACGCGGTTTGGACCCGTTCTCCTGGGCGGCCTCGCAGCCCCACCAGACCCAGCTAGTTAGCTCCAAGGGGCCGCCCCGAGCACGGGGAGGTGTGACACTTGACGCTTTGGCGCAACGGTGCCCGCGCCACGAGCCAAAAAGCGCCCCCCTCTCTCCGCGCCCATTCAAGGCAATGGGGAAACGCACGTTTCGGGCTCCGGCGGCCGGGCACATTCACTCGACTCTGTCTTGGCACATTGACTCCCATTCAGCCTGGGCACATTCACTCCACTCCGCCTGGGCACTTCCTGTCCCACTCTGCCTGGGAACCTGCACTCCACTCGGCCTGGGCACCTCCACTCCACTCAGCCTGGGCACATTCACTCCACTCAGCCTGGGCACTTCCAATCCCACTCTGCCTGGGAACCTGCACTCCACTCAGCCTGGGCACCTCCACTCAGCCTGGGCACCTCCACTCCATTCAGCCTGGGCACATTCACTCCACTCAGCCTGGGCACTTTCAGTCACACTCTGCCTTGGAACCTGCACTCCACTCGGCCTGGGCATCTCCACTCCACTCAGCCTGGGCACATTCACTCCACTCAGCCTTGGCACTTCCAGTCCCACTCTGCCAGGGAACCCCAACTCCACTCAGCCTGGGCACCTCCACTCCACTCAGCCTGGGCACATTCACTCCACTCAGCCTGAGCACTTCCAGTCCCACTCTGCCTGGGAACCTGCACTCCACTCAGCCTGGGCACCTCCACTCCATTCAGCCTGGGCACATTCACTCCACTCAGCCTGGGCACTTCCAGTCCCACTCTGCCTGGGAACCTGCACTCCACTCAGCCTGGGCACCTCCACTCCACTCAGCCTGGGTACGTTCACTCCACTCAGCCTGGGCACATTCAATCCACTCAGCCTGGGCACATTCACTCCACTCAGCCTGGGCACTTCCAGTCCCACTCTGCTGGGAACCTGCACTCCACTCAGCCTGGGAACCTCCACTCCACGCAGCCTGGGCACATTCACTGCACTCAGCCTGGGCACTTCCAATCCCACTCTGCCAGGGAACCTGCACTCCACTCAGCCTGGGCACATGCAATCCACTCAGCCTGGGGACATTCACTCCACTCAGCCTGGGAACTTCCAATCCCACTCTGCCTGGGAACCAGCACTCCACTCAGCCTGGGCACCTCCACTCCACTCAGCCTGGGTACATTCACTCCACTCAGCCTTGGCACTTCCAGTCCCACTCTGCCAGGGAACCCGAACTCCACTCAGCCTGGGCACCTCCACTCCACTCAGCCTGGGCACATTCACTCCACTCAGCCTGGGCACTTCCAATCCCACTCTGGCTGGGAACCTGCACTCCACTCAGCCTGGGCACCTCCACTCCACTCAGCCTGGGTACTTCCAATCCCACTCTGCTGGGAACCTGCACTCCACTCAGCCTGGGAACCTCCACTCCACGCAGCCTGGGCACATTCACTCCACTCAGCCAGGGCACTTCCAGTCCCTCTCTGCCTGGGAACCCCAACTCCACTCAGCCTGGGCACCTCCACTCCACTCAGCCTGGGCACATTCACTCCACTCTGTCTAGGCACATTGACTCCCATTCAGCCTGGGAACATTCACTCCCCTCAGCCTGGGCACATTCACTCCACTCAGCCTGGGCACTTCCAGTCCCACTCTGCCTGGGAACCTGCACTCCACTCAGCCTGGGCACCTCCAATCCACTCAGCCTGGGCACATTCTCTCCAGTCAGCCTGGGCACATTCACTCCACTCAGCCTGGGCACATTCACTCCACTCAGCCTGGGCACATTCACTCCACTCAGCCAGGGCACATTCACTCCACTCAGCCTGGGCACTTCCAGTCCCACTCTGCCCAGGAACCTCCACTCCCACTCTGACTGGGAACCTCCGCTACTCCTCTCCACACCCGGCTCTCCACCCGACTCGCGGGGGCCCACTCTTAAGCCCTCCCGCCGCAAGTTATAGGCCCTTTGCCCGGGCGGAAAGTGAACCGCGGAACTGTGTCCCGCCCTCAATTCTCGTCCGATCGGAACGCGGTTTGGACCCGTTCTCCTGGGCGGCCTCGCAGCCCCACCAGACCCAGCTAGTTAGCTCCAAGGGGCCGCCCCGAGCACGGGGAGTGTGACACTTGACGCTTTGGCGCAACGGTGCCCGCGCCACGAGCAAAAAAGCGCCCCCCTCTCTCCGCGCCCATTCAAGGCAATGGGGAAACGCACGTTTCGGGCTCCGGCGGCCGGGCAAATTCACTCGACTCTGTCTAGGCACATTGACTCCCATTCAGCCTGGGCACATTCACTCCACTCCGCCTGGGCACTTCCAGTCCCACTCTGCCTGGGAACCTGCACTCCACTCGGCCTGGGCACCTCCACTCCACTCAGCCTGGGCACATTCACTCCACTCAGCCTGGGCACTTCCAATCCCACTCTGCCTGGGAACCTGCACTCCACTCAGCCTGGGCACCTCCACTCAGCCTGGGCACCTCCACTCCATTCAGCCTGGGCACATTCACTCCACTCAGCCTGGGCACTTTCAGTCACACTCTGCCTGGGAACCTGCACTCCACTCGGCCTGGGCATCTCCACTCCACTCAGCCTGGGCACATTCACTCCACTCAGCCTTGGCACTTCCAGTCCCACTCTGCCAGGGAACCCCAACTCCACTCAGCCTGGGCACCTCCACTCCACTCAGCCTGGGCACATTCACTCCACTCAGCCTGGGCACTTCCAGTCCCACTCTGCCTGGGAACCTGCACTCCACTCAGCCTGGGCACCTCCACTCCATTCAGCCTGGGCACATTCACTCCACTCAGCCTGGGCACTTCCAGTCCCACTCTGCCTGGGAACCTGCACTCCACTCAGCCTGGGCACCTCCACTCCACTCAGCCTGGGTACATTCACTCCACTCAGCCTGGGCACATTCAATCCACTCAGCCTGGGCACATTCACTCCACTCAGCCTGGGCACTTCCAGTCCCACTCTGCTGGGAACCTGCACTCCACTCAGCCTGGGAACCTCCACTCCACGCAGCCTGGGCACATTCACTGCACTCAGCCTGGGCACTTCCAATCCCACTCTGCCAGGGAACCTGCACTCCACTCAGCCTGGGCACATGCAATCCACTCAGCCTGGGGACATTCACTCCACTCAGCCTGGGAACTTCCAATCCCACTCTGCCTGGGAACCAGCACTCCACTCAGCCTGGGCACCTCCACTCCACTCAGCTTGGGTACATTCACTCCACTCAGCCTTGGCACTTCCAGTCCCACTCTGCCAGGGAACCCGAACTCCACTCAGCCTGGGCACCTCCACTCCACTCAGCCTGGGCACATTCACTCCACTCAGCCTGGGCACTTCCAATCCCACTCTGCCTGGGAACCTGCACTCCACTCAACCTGGGCACCTCCACTCCACTCAGCCTGGGTACTTCCAATCCCACTCTGCTGGGAACCTGCACTCCACTCATCCTGGGAACCTCCACTCCACGCAGCCTGGGCACATTCACTCCACTCAGCCAGGGCACTTCCAGTCCCTCTCTGCCTGGGAACCCCAACTCCACTCAGCCTGGGCACCTCCACTCCACTCAGCCTGGGCACATTCACTCCACTCTGTCTAGGCACATTGACTCCCATTCAGCCTGGGAACATTCACTCCCCTCAGCCTGGGCACATTCACTCCACTCAGCCTGGGCACTTCCAGTCCCACTCTGCCTGGGAACCTGCACTCCACTCAGCCTGAGCACATTCACTCCACTCAGCCTGGGCACATTCACTCCACTCAGCCTGGCCACATTCACTCCACTCAGCCAGGGCACATTCACTCCACTCAGCCTGGGCACTTCCAGTCCCACTCTGCCCAGGAACCTCCACTCCCACTCTGACTGGGAACCTCCGCTACTCCTCTCCACACCCGGCTCTCCACCCGACTCGCGGGGGCCCACTCTTAAGCCCTCCCGCCGCAATTTCTAGGCCCTTTGCCCGGGCGGAAAGTGAACCGCGGAACTGTGTCCCGCCCTCAATTCTCGTGGGATTGGAACGCGGTTTGGACCCGTTCTCCTGGGCGGCCTCGCAGGCCCTCCAGACCTAGCCAGTTAGCTCCAAGGGGCCGCCCCGAGCACGGGGAGGGGTGACACTTGACGCTTTGGCGCAACGGTGCCCGCGCCACGAGCCAAAAATCGCCCCCCCTCTCTCCGCGCCCATTCAAGGCAATGGGGAAATGCACGTTTCGGGCTCCGGCGGCCGGGCACATTCACTCCACTCTGTCTAGGCACATTGACTCCCATTCAGCCTGGGCACATTCACTCCACTCCGCCTGGGCACTTCCAATCCCACTCTGCCAGGGAACCTGCACTCCACTCAGCCTGGGCACATGCAATCCACTCAGCCTGGGGACATTCACTCCACTCAGCCTGGGAACTTCCAATCCCACTCTGCCGGGGAACCAGCACTCCACTCAGCCTGGGCACCTCCACTCCACTTAGCCTGGGTACATTCACTCCACTCAGCCTTGGCACTTCCAGTCCCACTCTGCCAGGGAACCCCAACTCCACTCAGCCTGGGCACCTCCACTCCACTCAGCCTGGGCACATTCACTCCACTCAGCCTGGGCACTTCCAATCCCACTCTGCCTGGGAACCTGCACTCCACTCAGCCTGGGCACCTCCACTCCACTCAGCCTGGGTACATTCACTCCACTCAGCCTGGGCACTTCCAATCCCACTCTGCCTGGGAACCTGCACTCCACTCAGCCTGGGCACCTCCACTCCACTCAGCCTGGGCACATTCACTCCACTCAGCCTGGGCACATTCACTCCACTCAGCCTGGGCACTTCCAATCCCACTCTGCCTGGGAACCTGCACTCCACTCAGCCTGGGCACCTCCACTCCACTCAGCCTGGGCACATTCACTCCACTCAGCCTGGGCACATTCACTCCACTCAGCCTGGGCACTTCCAGTCCCACTCTGCTGGGAACCTGCACTCCACTCAGCCTGGGCACCTCCACTCCACTCAGCCTGGGTACATTCACTCCACTCAGCCTTGGCACTTCCAGTCCCACTCTGCCAGGATACCCCAACTCCACTCAGCCTGGCACCTCCACTCCACTCAGCCTGGGCACATTCACTGCACTCAGCCTGGGCACTTCCAATCCCACTCTGCCAGGGAACCCCAACTCCACTCAGCCTTGGCAACTCCACTCCATTCAGCCTCGGCACATTCACTCCACTCTGCCTGGGCACATTCACTCCACTCAGCCTGGGGACATTCAATCCACTCAGCCTGGGAACTTCCAATCCCACTCTGCCTGGGAACCAGCACTCCACTCAGCCTGGGCACCTCCACTCCACTCAGCCTGGGTACATTCACTCCACTCAGCCTTGGCACTTCCAGTCCCACTCTGCCAGGGAACCCCAACTCCACTCAGCCTGGGCACCTCCACTCCACTCAGCCTGGGCACATTCACTCCACTCAGCCTGGGAACTTCCAATCCCACTCTGCCTGGGAACGTGCACTCCACTCAGCCTGGGCACCTCCACTCCACTCAGCCTGGGTACTTCCAATCCCACTCTGCTGGGAACCTGCACTCCACTCAGCCTGGGAACCTCCACTCCACGCAGCCTGGGCACATTCACTCCACTCAGCCAGGGCACTTCCAGTCCCTCTCTGCCTGGGAACCCCAACTCCACTCAGACTGGGCACCTCCACTCCACTCAGCCTGGGCACATTCACTCCACTCTGTCTAGGCACATTGACTCCCATTAAGCCTGGGAACATTCACTCCACTCCGCCTGGGCACATTCACTGCACTCAGCCTGGGCACTTCCAGTCCCACTCTGCCTTGGAACCTGCACTCCACTCAGCCTGGGCACCTCCAATCCACTCAGCCTGGGCACATTCTCTCCAGTCAGCCTGGGCACATTCACTCCACTCAGCCTGGGCACATTCACTCCACTCAGCCTGGGCACCTTCACTCCACTCAGCCTGGGCACTTCCAATCCCACTCTGCATGGGAACCTGCACTCCACTCAGCCTGGGCACCTCCACTCCACTCACCCTCGGCACATTCACTCCACTCTGCCTGGGCACATTCACTCCACTCAGCCTGGGCACATTCACTCCACTCAGCCTGGGCACTTCCTGTCCCACTCTGCTGGGAACATTCACTCCACTCAGCCTGGGCACCTCCACTCCACTCAGCCTGGGTACATTCACTCCACTCAGCATTGGCACTTCCAGTCCCACTCTGCCAGGGTACCCCAACTCCACTCAGCCTGGCACCTCCACTCCACTCAGCCTGGGCACATTCACTGCACTCAGCCTGGGCCCTTCCAATCCCACTCTGCCAGGGAACATGCACTCCACTCAGCCTGGGCACCTCCACTCCATTCAGCCTGGGCACATTCACTCCACTCAGCCTGGGCACTTCCAATCCCACTCTGCCTGGGAACCTGCACTCCACTCAGCCTGGGCACCTCCACTCCACTCAGCCTGGGCACATTCACTCCACTCAGCCTGGGCACTTCCAATCCCACTCTGCCTGGGAACCTGCACTCCACTCAGCCTGGGCACCTCCACTCCACTCAGCCTGGGTACTTCCAATCCTACTTTGCTGGGAACCTGCACTCCACTCAGCCTGGGAACCTCCACTCCACGCAGCCTGGGCACATTCACTCCACTCAGCCAGGGCACTTCCAGTCCCTCTCTGCCTGGGAACCCCAACTCCACTCAGCCTGGGCACCTCCACTCCACTCAGCCTGGGCACATTCACTCCACTCTGTCTAGGCACATTGACTCCCATTCAGCCTGGGAACATTCACTCCCCTCAGCCTGGGCACATTCACTCCACTCAGCCTGGGCACTTCCAGTCCCACTCTGCCTGGGAACCTGCACTCCACTCAGCCTGGGCACCTCCAATCCACTCAGCCTGGGCACATTCTCTCCAGTCAGCCTGGGCACATTCACTCCACTCAGCCTGGGCACATTCACTCCACTCAGCCTGGGCACATTCACTCCACTCAGCCAGGGCACATTCACTCCACTCAGCCTGGGCACTTCCAGTCCCACTCTGCCCAGGAACCTCCACTCCCACTCTGACTGGGAACCTCCGCTACTCCTCTCCACACCCGGCTCTCTACCCGACTCGCGGGGGCCCACTCTTAAGCCCTCCCGCCGCAAGTTATAGGCCCTTTGCCCGGGCGGAAAGTGAACCGCGGAACTGTGTCCCGCCCTCAATTCTCGTCCGATCGGAACGCGGTTTGGACCCGTTCTCCTGGGCGGCCTCGCAGCCCCACCAGACCCAGCTAGTTAGCTCCAAGGGGCCGCCCCGAGCACGGGGAGGTGTGACACTTGATGCTTTGGCGCAACGGTGCCCGCGCCACGAGCCAAAAAGCGCCCCCCTCTCTCCGCGCCCATTCAAGGCAATGGGGAAACGCAAGTTTCGGGCTCCGGCGGCCGGGCACATTCACTCGACTCTGTCTAGGCACATTGACTCCCATTCAGCCTGGGCACATTCACTCCACTCCGCCTGGGCACTTCCAGTCCCACTCTGCCTGGGAACCTGCACTCCACTCGGCCTGGGCACCTCCACTCCACTCAGCCTGGGCACATTCACTCCACTCAGCCTGGGCACTTCCAATCCCACTCTGCCTGGGAACCTGCACTCCACTCAGCCTGGGCACCTCCACTCAGCCTGGGCACCTCCACTCCATTCAGCCTGGGCACATTCACTCCACTCAGCCTGGGCACTTTCAGTCACACTCTGCCTGGGAACCTGCACTCCACTCGGCCTGGGCATCTCCACTCCACTCAGCCTGGGCACATTCACTCCACTCAGCCTTGGCACTTCCAGTCCCACTCTGCCAGGGAACCCCAACTCCACTCAGCCTGGGCACCTCCACTCCACTCAGCCTGGGCACATTCACTCCACTCAGCCTGGGCTCTTCCAATCCCACTCTGCCTGGGAACCTGCACTCCACTCAGCCTGGGCACCTCCACTCCACTCAGCCTGGGTACTTCCAATCCCACTCTGCTGGGAACCTGCACTCCACTCAGCCTGGGAACCTCCACTCCACGCAGCCTGGGCACATTCACTCCACTCAGCCAGGGCACTTCCAGTCCCTCTCTGCCTGGGAATCCCAACTCCACTCAGCCTGGGCACCTCCACTCCACTCAGCCTAGGCACATTCACTCCACTCTGTCTAGGCACATTGACTCCCATTCAGCCTGGGAACATTCACTCCCCTCAGCCTGGGCACATTCACTCCACTCAGCCTGGGCACTTCCAGTCCCACTCTGCCTGGGAACCTGCACTCCACTCAGCCTGGGCACCTCCAATCCACTCAGCCTGGGCACATTCTCTCCAGTCAGCCTGGGCACATTCACTCCACTCAGCCTGGGCACATTCACTCCACTCAGCCTGGGCACATTCACTCCACTCAGCCAGGGCACATTCACTCCACTCAGCCTGGGCACTTCCAGTCCCACTCTGCCCAGGAACCTCCACTCCCACTCTGACTGGGAACCTCCGCTACTCCTCTCCACACCCGGCTCTCCACCCGACTCGCGGGGGCCCACTCTTAAGCCCTCCCGCCGCAATTTCTAGGCCCTTTGCCCGGGCGGAAAGTGAACCGCGGAACTGTGTCCCGCCCTCAATTCTCGTCCGATTGGAACGCGGTTTGGACCCGTTCTCCTGGGCGGCCTCGCAGGCCCTCCAGACCTAGCCAGTTAGCTCCAAGGGGCCGCCCCGAGCACGGGGAGGGGTGACACTTGACGCTTTGGCGCAACGGTGCCCGCGCCACGAGCCAAAAATCGCCCCCCCTCTCTCCGCGCCCATTCAAGGCAATGGGGAAATTCACGTTTCGGGCTCCGGCGGCCGGGCACATTCACTCCACTCTGTCTAGGCACATTGACTCCCATTCAGCCTGGGCACATTCACTCCACTCCGCCTGGGCACTTCCAATCCCACTCTGCCAGGGAACCTGCACTCCACTCAGCCTGGGCACATGCAATCCACTCAGCCTGGGGACATTCACTCCACTCAGCCTGGGAACTTCCAATCCCACTCTGCCGGGGAACCAGCACTCCACTCAGCCTGGGCACCTCCACTCCACTTAGCCTGGGTACATTCACTCCACTCAGCCTTGGCACTTCCAGTCCCACTCTGCCAGGGAACCCCAACTCCACTCAGCCTGGGCACCTCCACTCCACTCAGCCTGGGCACATTCACTCCACTCAGCCTGGGCACTTCCAGGCCCACTCTGCCTGGGAACCTGCACTCCACTCAGCCTGGGCACCTCCACTCCACTCAGCCTGGGTACATTCACTCCACTCAGCCTGGGCACTTCCAATCCCACTCTGCCTGGGAACCTGCACTCCACTCAGCCTGGGCACCTCCACTCCACTCAGCCTGGGCACATTCACTCCACTCAGCCTGGGCACATTCACTCCACTCAGCCTGGGCACTTCCAATCCCACTCTGCCTGGGAACCTGCACTCCACTCAGCCTTGGCACCTCCACTCCACTCAGCCTGGGCACATTCACTCCACTCAGCCTGGGCACATTCACTCCACTCAGCCTGGGCACTTCCAGTCCCACTCTGCTGGGAACCTGCACTCCACTCAGCCTGGGCACCTCCACTCCACTCAGCCTGGGTACATTCACTCCACTCAGCCTTGGCACTTCCAGTCCCACTCTGCCAGGATACCCCAACTCCACTCAGCCTGGCACCTCCACTCCACTCAGCCTGGGCACATTCACTGCACTCAGCCTGGGCACTTCCAATCCCACTCTGCCAGGGAACCCCAACTCCACTCAGCCTTGGCAACTCCACTCCATTCAGCCTCGGCACATTCACTCCACTCTGCCTGGGCACATTCACTCCACTCAGCCTGGGGACATTCAATCCACTCAGCCTGGGAACTTCCAATCCCACTCTGCCTGGGAACCAGCACTCCACTCAGCCTGGGCACCTCCACTCCACTCAGCCTGGGTACATTCACTCCACTCAGCCTTGGCACTTCCAGTCCCACTCTGCCAGGGAACCCCAACTCCACTCAGCCTGGGCACCTCCACTCCACTCAGCCTGGGCACATTCACTCCACTCAGCCTGGGAACTTCCAATCCCACTCTGCCTGGGAACGTGCACTCCACTCAGCCTGGGCACCTCCACTCCACTCAGCCTGGGTACTTCCAATCCCACTCTGCTGGGAACCTGCACTCCACTCAGCCTGGGAACCTCCACTCCACGCAGCCTGGGCACATTCACTCCACTCAGCCAGGGCACTTCCAGTCCCTCTCTGCCTGGGAACCCCAACTCCACTCAGACTGGGCACCTCCACTCCACTCAGCCTGGGCACATTCACTCCACTCTGTCTAGGCACATTGACTCCCATTAAGCCTGGGAACATTCACTCCACTCCGCCTGGGCACTTTCACTGCACTCAGCCTGGGCACTTCCAGTCCCACTCTGCCTTGGAACCTGCACTCCACTCAGCCTGGGCACCTCCAATCCACTCAGCCTGGGCACATTCTCTCCAGTCAGCCTGGGCACATTCACTCCACTCAGCCTGGGCACATTCACTCCACTCAGCCTGGGCACATTCACTCCACTCAGCCTGGGCACTTCCAATCCCACTCTGCATGGGAACCTGCACTCCACTCAGCCTGGGCACCTCCACTCCACTCACCCTCGGCACATTCACTCCACTCTGCCTGGGCACATTCACTCCACTCAGCCTGGGCACATTCACTCCACTCAGCCTGGGCACTTCCTGTCCCACTCTGCTGGGAACCTGCACTCCACTCAGCCTGGGCACCTCCACTCCACTCAGCCTGGGTACATTCACTCCACTCAGCATTGGCACTTCCAGTCCCACTCTGCCAGGGTACCCCAACTCCACTCAGCCTGGCACCTCCACTCCACTCAGCCTGGGCACATTCACTGCACTCAGCCTGGGCCCTTCCAATCCCACTCTGCCAGGGAACATGCACTCCACTCAGCCTGGGCACCTCCAATCCACTCAGCCTGGGCACATTCTCTCCAGTCAGCCTGGGCACATTCACTCCACTCAGCCTGGGCACATTCACTCCACTCAGCCTGGGCACATTGACTCCCATTCAGCCTGGGCACATTCACTCCACTCCGCCTGGGCACTTCCAGTCCCACTCTGCCTGGGAACCTGCACTCCACTCGGCCTGGGCACCTCCACTCCACTCAGCCTGGGCACATTCACTCCACTCAGCCTGGGCACTTCCAGGCCCACTCTGCCTGGGAACCTGCACTCCACTCAGCCTGGGCACCTCCACTCCACTCAGCCTGGGTACATTCACTCCACTCAGCCTGGGCACTTCCAATCCCACTCTGCCTGGGAACCTGCACTCCACTCAGCCTGGGCACCTCCACTCCACTCAGCCTGGGCACATTCACTCCACTCAGCCTGGGCACATTCACTCCACTCAGCCTGGGCACTTCCAATCCCACTCTGCCTGGGAACCTGCACTCCACTCAGCCTTGGCACCTCCACTCCACTCAGCCTGGGCACATTCACTCCACTCAGCCTGGGCACATTCACTCCACTCAGCCTGGGCACTTCCAGTCCCACTCTGCTGGGAACCTGCACTCCACTCAGCCTGGGCACCTCCACTCCACTCAGCCTGGGTACATTCACTCCACTCAGCCTTGGCACTTCCAGTCCCACTCTGCCAGGATACCCCAACTCCACTCAGCCTGGCACCTCCACTCCACTCAGCCTGGGCACATTCACTGCACTCAGCCTGGGCACTTCCAATCCCACTCTGCCAGGGAACCCCAACTCCACTCAGCCTTGGCAACTCCACTCCATTCAGCCTCGGCACATTCACTCCACTCTGCCTGGGCACATTCACTCCACTCAGCCTGGGGACATTCAATCCACTCAGCCTGGGAACTTCCAATCCCACTCTGCCTGGGAACCAGCACTCCACTCAGCCTGGGCACCTCCACTCCACTCAGCCTGGGTACATTCACTCCACTCAGCCTTGGCACTTCCAGTCCCACTCTGCCAGGGAACCCCAACTCCACTCAGCCTGGGCACCTCCACTCCACTCAGCCTGGGCACATTCACTCCACTCAGCCTGGGAACTTCCAATCCCACTCTGCCTGGGAACGTGCACTCCACTCAGCCTGGGCACCTCCACTCCACTCAGCCTGGGTACTTCCAATCCCACTCTGCTGGGAACCTGCACTCCACTCAGCCTGGGAACCTCCACTCCACGCAGCCTGGGCACATTCACTCCACTCAGCCAGGGCACTTCCAGTCCCTCTCTGCCTGGGAACCCCAACTCCACTCAGACTGGGCACCTCCACTCCACTCAGCCTGGGCACATTCACTCCACTCTGTCTAGGCACATTGACTCCCATTAAGCCTGGGAACATTCACTCCACTCCGCCTGGGCACATTCACTGCACTCAGCCTGGGCACTTCCAGTCCCACTCTGCCTTGGAACCTGCACTCCACTCAGCCTGGGCACCTCCAATCCACTCAGCCTGGGCACATTCTCTCCAGTCAGCCTGGGCACATTCACTCCACTCAGCCTGGGCACATTCACTCCACTCAGCCTGGGCACATTCACTCCACTCAGCCTGGGCACTTCCAATCCCACTCTGCATGGGAACCTGCACTCCACTCAGCCTGGGCACCTCCACTCCACTCACCCTCGGCACATTCACTCCACTCTGCCTGGGCACATTCACTCCACTCAGCCTGGGCACATTCACTCCACTCAGCCTGGGCACTTCCTGTCCCACTCTGCTGGGAACCTGCACTCCACTCAGCCTGGGCACCTCCACTCCACTCAGCCTGGGTACATTCACTCCACTCAGCATTGGCACTTCCAGTCCCACTCTGCCAGGGTACCCCAACTCCACTCAGCCTGGCACCTCCACTCCACTCAGCCTGGGCACATTCACTGCACTCAGCCTGGGCCCTTCCAATCCCACTCTGCCAGGGAACATGCACTCCACTCAGCCTGGGCACCTCCACTCCATTCAGCCTGGGCACATTCACTCCACTCAGCCTGGGCACTTCCAATCCCACTCTGCCTGGGAACCTGCACTCCACTCAGCCTGGGCACCTCCACTCCACTCAGCCTGGGCACATTCACTCCACTCAGCCTGGGCACTTCCAATCCCACTCTGCCTGGGAACCTGCACTCCACTCAGCCTGGGCACCTCCACTCCACTCAGCCTGGGTACTTCCAATCCTACTTTGCTGGGAACCTGCACTCCACTCAGCCTGGGAACCTCCACTCCACGCAGCCTGGGCACATTCACTCCACTCAGCCAGGGCACTTCCAGTCCCTCTCTGCCTGGGAACCCCAACTCCACTCAGCCTGGGCACCTCCACTCCACTCAGCCTGGGCACATTCACTCCACTCTGTCTAGGCACATTGACTCCCATTCAGCCTGGGAACATTCACTCCACTCAGCCTGGGCACATTCACTCCACTCAGCCTGGGCACTTCCAGTCCCACTCTGCCTGGGAACCTGCACTCCACTCAGCCTGGGCACCTCCAATCCACTCAGCCTGGGCACATTCTCTCCAGTCAGCCTGGGCACATTCACTCCACTCAGCCTGGGCACATTCACTCCACTCAGCCTGGGCACATTCACTCCACTCAGCCAGGGCACATTCACTCCACTCAGCCTGGGCACTTCCAGTCCCACTCTGCCCAGGAACCTCCACTCCCACTCTGACTGGGAACCTCCGCTACTCCTCTCCACACCCGGCTCTCCACCCGACTCGCGGGGGCCCACTCTTAAGCCCTCCCGCCGCAAGTTATAGGCCCTTTGCCCGGGCGGAAAGTGAACCGCGGAACTGTGTCCCGCCCTCAATTCTCGTCCGATCGGAACGCGGTTTGGACCCGTTCTCCTGGGCGGCCTCGCAGCCCCACCAGACCCAGCTAGTTAGCTCCAAGGGGCCGCCCCGAGCACGGGGAGGTGTGACACTTGATGCTTTGGCGCAACGGTGCCCGCGCCACGAGCCAAAAAGCGCCCCCCTCTCTCCGCGCCCATTCAAGGCAATGGGGAAACGCACGTTTCGGGCTCCGGCGGCCGGGCACATTCACTCGACTCTGTCTAGGCACATTGACTCCCATTCAGCCTGGGCACATTCACTCCACTCCGCCTGGGCACTTCCAGTCCCACTCTGCCTGGGAACCTGCACTCCACTCGGCCTGGGCACCTCCACTCCACTCAGCCTGGGCACATTCACTCCACTCAGCCTGGGCACTTCAAATCCCACTCTGCCTGGGAACCTGCACTCCACTCAGCCTGGGCACCTCCACTCAGCCTGGGCACCTCCACTCCATTCAGCCTGGGCACATTCACTCCACTCAGCCTGGGCACTTTCAGTCACACTCTGCCTGGGAACCTGCACTCCACTCGGCCTGGGCATCTCCACTCCACTCAGCCTGGGCACATTCACTCCACTCAGCCTTGGCACTTCCAGTCCCACTCTGCCAGGGAACCCCAACTCCACTCAGCCTGGGCACCTCCACTCCACTCAGCCTGGGCACATTCACTCCACTCAGCCTGGGCTCTTCCAATCCCACTCTGCCTGGGAACCTGCACTCCACTCAGCCTGGGCACCTCCACTCCACTCAGCCTGGGTACTTCCAATCCCACTCTGCTGGGAACCTGCACTCCACTCAGCCTGGGAACCTCCACTCCACGCAGCCTGGGCACATTCACTCCACTCAGCCAGGGCACTTCCAGTCCCTCTCTGCCTGGGAATCCCAACTCCACTCAGCCTGGGCACCTCCACTCCACTCAGCCTGGGCACATTCACTCCACTCTGTCTAGGCACATTGACTCCCATTCAGCCTGGGAACATTCACTCCCCTCAGCCTGGGCACATTCACTCCACTCAGCCTGGGCACTTCCAGTCCCACTCTGCCTGGGAACCTGCACTCCACTCAGCCTGGGCACCTCCAATCCACTCAGCCTGGGCACATTCTCTCCAGTCAGCCTGGGCACATTCACTCCACTCAGCCTGGGCACATTCACTCCACTCAGCCTGGGCACATTCACTCCACTCAGCCAGGGCACATTCACTCCACTCAGCCTGGGCACTTCCAGTCCCACTCTGCCCAGGAACCTCCACTCCCACTCTGACTGCGAACCTCCGCTACTCCTCTCCACACCCGGCTCTCCACCCGACTCGCGGGGGCCCACTCTTAAGCCCTCCCGCCGCAAGTTATAGGCCCTTTGCCCGGGCGGAAAGTGAACCGCGGAACTGTGTCCCGCCCTCAATTCTCGTCCGATCGGAAAGCGGTTTGGACCCGTTCTCCTGGGCGGCCTCGCAGCCCCACCAGACCCAGCTAGTTAGCTCCAAGGGGCCGCCCCGAGCACGGGGAGGTGTGACACTTGACGCTTTGGCGCAACGGTGCCCGCGCCACGAGCCAAAAAGCGCCCCCCTCTCTCCGCGCCCATTCAAGGCAATGGGGAAACGCACGTTTCGGGCTCCGGCGGCCGGGCACATTCACTCGACTCTGTCTAGGCACATTGACTCCCATTCAGCCTGGGCACATTCACTCCACTCCGCCTGGGCACTTCCAGTCCCACTCTGCCTGGGAACCTGCACTCCACTCGGCCTGGGCACCTCCACTCCACTCAGCCTGGGCACATTCACTCCACTCAGCCTGGGCACTTCCAATCCCACTCTGCCTGGGAACCTGCACTCCACTCAGCCTGGGCACCTCCACTCAGCCTGGGCACCTCCACTCCATTCAGCCTGGGCACATTCACTCCACTCAGCCTGGGCACTTTCAGTCACACTCTGCCTGGGAACCTGCACTCCACTCGGCCTGGGCATCTCCACTCCACTCAGCCTGGGCACATTCACTCCACTCAGCCTTGGCACTTCCAGTCCCACTCTGCCAGGGAACCCCAACTCCACTCAGCCTGGGCACCTCCAGTCCACTCAGCCTGGGCACATTCACTCCACTCAGCCTGGGCACTTCCAGTCCCACTCTGCCTGGGAACCTGCACTCCACTCAGCCTGGGCACCTCCACTCCATTCAGCCTGGGCACATTCACTCCACTCAGCCTGGGCACTTCCAGTCCCACTCTGCCTGGGAACCTGCACTCCACTCAGCCTGGGCACCTCCACTCCACTCAGCCTGGGTACATTCACTCCACTCAGCCTGGGCACATTCAATCCACTCAGCCTGGGCACATTCACTCCACTCAGCCTGGGCAATTCCAGTCCCACTCTGCTGGGAACCTGCACTCCACTCAGCCTGGGAACCTCCACTCCACGCAGCCTGGGCACAGTCACTGCACTCAGCCTGGGCACTTCCAATCCCACTCTGCCAGGGAACCTGCACTCCACTCAGCCTGGGCACATGCAATCCACTCAGCCTGGGGACATTCACTCCACTCAGCCTGGGAACTTCCAATCCCACTCTGCCTGGGAACCAGCACTCCACTCAGCCTGGGCACCTCCACTCCACTCAGCCTGGGTACATTCACTCCACTCAGCCTTGGCACTTCCAGTCCCATTCTGCCAGGGAACCCGAACTCCACTCAGCCTGGGCACCTCCACTCCACTCAGCCTGGGCACATTCACTCCACTCAGCCTGGGCACTTCCAATCCCACTCTGCCTGGGAACCTGCACTCCACTCAGCCTGGGCACCTCCACTCCACTCAGCCTGGGTACTTCCAATCCCACTCTGCTGGGAACCTGCACTCCACTCAGCCTGGGAACCTCCACTCCACGCAGCCTGGGCACATTCACTCCACTCAGCCAGGGCACTTCCAGTCCCTCTCTGCCTGGGAACCCCAACTCCACTCAGCCTGGGCACCTCCACTCCACTCAGCCTGGGCACATTCACTCCACTCTGTCTAGGCACATTGACTCCCATTCAGCCTGGGAACATTCACTCCCCTCAGCCTGGGCACATTCACTCCACTCAGCCTGGGCACTTCCAGTCCCACTCTGCCTGGGAACCTGCACTCCACTCAGCCTGGGCACCTCCAATCCACTCAGCCTGGGCACATTCTCTCCAGTCAGCCTGGGCACATTCACTCCACTCAGCCTGGGCACATTCACTCCACTCAGCCTGGGCACAGTCACTCCACTCAGCCAGGGCACATTCACTCCACTCAGCCTGGGCACTTCCAGTCCCACTCTGCCCAGGAACCTCCACTCCCACTCTGACTGGGAACCTCCGCTACTCCTCTCCACACCCGGCTCTCCACCCGACTCGCGGGGGCCCACTCTTAAGCCCTCCCGCCGCAAGTTATAGGCCCTTTGCCCGGGCGGAAAGTGAACCGCGGAACTCTGTCCCGCCCTCAATTCTCGTCCGATCGGAACGCGGTTTGGACCCGTTCTCCTGGGCGGCCTCGCAGCCCCACCAGACCCAGCTAGTTAGCTCCAAGGGGCCGCCCCGAGCACGGGGAGGTGTGACACTTGACGCTTTGGCGCAACGGTGCCCGCGCCACGAGCCAAAAAGCGCCCCCCTCTCTCCGCGCCCATTCAAGGCAATGGGGAAACGCACGTTTCGGGCTCCGGCGGCCGGGCACATTCACTCGACTCTGTCTAGGCACATTGACTCCCATTCAGCCTGGGCACATTCACTCCACTCCGCCTGGGCACTTCCTGTCCCACTCTGCCTGGGAACCTGCACTCCACTCGGCCTGGGCACCTCCACTCCACTCAGCCTGGGCACATTCACTCCACTCAGCCTGGGCACTTCCAATCCCACTCTGCCTGGGAACCTGCACTCCACTCAGCCTGGGCACCTCCACTCAGCCTGGGCACCTCCACTCCATTCAGCCTGGGCACATTCACTCCACTCAGCCTGGGCACTTCCAATCCCACTCTGCCTGGGAACCAGCACTCCACTCAGCTTGGGCACCTCCACTCCACTCAGCCTGGGTACATTCACTCCACTCAGCCTTGGCACTTCCAGTCCCACTCTGCCAGGGAACCCGAACTCCACTCAGCCTGGGCACCTCCACTCCATTCAGCCTGGGCACATTCACTCCACTCAGCCTGGGCACTTCCAATCCCACTCTGCCTGGGAACCAGCACTCCACTCAGCTTGGGCACCTCCACTCCACTCAGCCTGGGTACATTCACTCCACTCAGCCTTGGCACTTCCAGTCCCACTCTGCCAGGGAACCCGAACTCCACTCAGCCTGGGCACCTCCACTCCACTCAGCCTGGGCACATTCACTCCACTCAGCCTGGGCTCTTCCAATCCCACTCTGCCTGGGAACCTGCACTCCACTCAGCCTGGGCACCTCCACTCCACTCAGCCTGGGTACTTCCAATCCCACTCTGCTGGGAACCTGCACTCCACTCAGCCTGGGAACCTCCACTCCACGCAGCCTGGGCACATTCACTCCACTCAGCCAGGGCACTTCCAGTCCCTCTCTGCCTGGGAACCCCAACTCCACTCAGCCTGGGCACCTCCACTCCACTCAGCCTGGGCACATTCACTCCACTCTGTCTAGGCACATTGACTCCCATTCAGCCTGGGAACATTCACTCCCCTCAGCCTTGGCACATTCACTCCACTCAGCCTGGGCACTTCCAGTCCCACTCTGCCTGGGAACCTGCACTCCACTCAGCCTGGGCACCTCCAATCCACTCAGCCTGGGCACATTCTCTCCAGTCAGCCTGGGCACATTCACTCCACTCAGCCTGGGCACATTCACTCCACTCAGCCTGGGCACATTCACTCCACTCAGCCAGGGCACATTCACTCCACTCAGCCTGGGCACTTCCAGTCCCACTCTGCCCAGGAACCTCCACTCCCACTCTGACTGCGAACCTCCGCTACTCCTCTCCACACCCGGCTCTCCACCCGACTCGCGGGGGCCCACTCTTAAGCCCTCCCGCCGCAAGTTATAGGCCCTTTGCCCGGGCGGAAAGTGAACCGCGGAACTGTGTCCCGCCCTCAATTCTCGTCCGATCGGAACGCGGTTTGGACCCGTTCTCCTGGGCGGCCTCGCAGCCCCACCAGACCCAGCTAGTTAGCTCCAAGGGGCCGCCCCGAGCACGGGGAGGTGTGACACTTGACGCTTTGGCGCAACGGTGCCCGCGCCACGAGCCAAAAAGCGCCCCCCTCTCTCCGCGCCCATTCAAGGCAATGGGGAAACGCACGTTTCGGGCTCCGGCGGCCGGGCACATTCACTCGACTCTGTCTAGGCACATTGACTCCCATTCAGCCTGGGCACATTCACTCCACTCCGCCTGGGCACTTCCTGTCCCACTCTGCCTGGGAACCTGCACTCCACTCGGCCTGGGCACCTCCACTCCACTCAGCCTGGGCACATTCACTCCACTCAGCCTGGGCACTTCCAATCCCACTCTGCCTGGGAACCTGCACTCCACTCAGCCTGGGCACCTCCACTCAGCCTGGGCACCTCCACTCCATTCAGCCTGGGCACATTCACTCCACTCAGCCTGGGCACTTCCAATCCCACTCTGCCTGGGAACCTGCACTCCACTCAGCCTGGGCACCTCCACTCAGCCTGGGCACCTCCACTCCATTCAGCCTGGGCACATTCACTCCACTCAGCCTGGGCACTTTCAGTCACACTCTGCCTGGGAACCTGCACTCCACTCGGCCTGGGCATCTCCACTCCACTCAGCCTGGGCACATTCACTCCACTCAGCCTTGGCACTTCCAGTCCCACTCTGCCAGGGAACCCCAACTCCACTCAGCCTGGGCACCTCCACTCCACTCAGCCTGGGCACATTCACTCCACTCAGCCTGGGCACTTCCAGTCCCACTCTGCCTGGGAACCAGCACTCCACTCAGCCTGGGAACCTCCACTCCACTCAGCCTGGGTACATTCACTCCACTCAGCCTTGGCACTTCCAGTCCCACTCTGCCAGGGAACCCGAACTCCACTCAGCCTGGGCACCTCCACTCCACTCAGCCTGGGTACATTCACTACACTCAGCCTGGGCACTTCCAATCCCACTCTGCCTGGGAACCTGCACTCCACTCAGCCTGGGCACCTCCACTCCACTCAGCCTGGGTACTTCCAATCCCACTCTGCTGGGAACCTGCACTCCACTCAGCCTGGGAACCTCCACTCCACGCAGCCTGGGCACATTCACTCCACTCAGCCAGGGCACTTCCAGTCCCTCTCTGCCTGGGAACCCCAACTCCACTCAGCCTGGGCACCTCCACTCCACTCAGCCTGGGCACATTCACTCCACTCTGTCTAGGCACATTGACTCCCATTCAGCCTGGGAACATTCACTCCCCTCAGCCTGGGCACATTCACTCCACTCAGCCTGGGCACTTCCAGTCCCACTCTGCCTGGGAACCTGCACTCCACTCAGCCTGGGCACCTCCAATCCACTCAGCCTGGGCACATTCTCTCCAGTCAGCCTGGGCACATTCACTCCACTCAGCCTGGGCACATTCACTCCACTCAGCCTGGGCACATTCACTCCACTCAGCCAGGGCACATTCACTCCACTCAGCCTGGGCACTTCCAGTCCCACTCTGCCCAGGAACCTCCACTCCCACTCTGACTGGGAACCTCCGCTACTCCTCTCCACACCCGGCTCTCCACCCGACTCGCGGGGGCCCACTCTTAAGCCCTCCCGCCGCAAGTTATAGGCCCTTTGCCCGGGCGGAAAGTGAACCGCGGAACTGTGTCCCGCCCTCAATTCTCGTCCGATCGGAACGCGGTTTGGACCCGTTCTCCTGGGCGGCCTCGCAGCCCCACCAGACCCAGCTAGTTAGCTCCAAGGGGCCGCCCGAGCACGGGGAGGTGTGACACTTGACGCTTTGGCGCAACGGTGCCCGCGCCACGAGCCAAAAAGCGCCCCCCTCTCTCCGCGCCCATTCAAGGCAATGGGGAAACGCACGTTTCGGGCTCCGGCGGCCGGGCACATTCACTCGACTCTGTCTAGGCACATTGACTCCCATTCAGCCTGGGCACATTCACTCCACTCCGCCTGGGCACTTCCAGTCCCACTCTGCCTGGGAACCTGCACTCCACTCGGCCTGGGCACCTCCACTCCACTCAGCCTGGGCACATTCACTCCACTCAGCCTGGGCACTTCCAATCCCACTCTGCCTGGGAACCTGCACTCCACTCAGCCTGGGCACCTCCACTCAGCCTGGGCACCTCCACTCCATTCAGCCTGGGCACATTCACTCCACTCAGCCTGGGCACTTTCAGTCACACTCTGCCTGGGAACCTGCACTCCACTCGGCCTGGGCATCTCCACTCCACTCAGCCTGGGCACATTCACTCCACTCAGCCTTGGCACTTCCAGTCCCACTCTGCCAGGGAACCCCAACTCCACTCAGCCTGGGCACCTCCACTCCACTCAGCCTGGGCACATTCACTCCACTCAGCCTGGGCACTTCCAGTCCCACTCTGCCTGGGAACCTGCACTCCACTCAGCCTGGGCACCTCCACTCCATTCAGCCTGGGCACATTCACTCCACTCAGCCTGGGCACTTCCAGTCCCACTCTGCCTGGGAACCTGCACTCCACTAAGCCTGGGCACCTCCACTCCACTCAGCCTGGGTACATTCACTCCACTCAGCCTGGGCACATTCAATCCACTCAGCCTGGGCACATTCACTCCACTCAGCCTGGGCACTTCCAGTCCCACTCTGCTGGGAACCTGCACTCCACTCAGCCTGGGAACCTCCACTCCACGCAGCCTGGGCACATTCACTGCACTCAGCCTGGGCACTTCCAATCCCACTCTGCCAGGGAACCTGCACTCCACTCAGCCTGGGCACATGCAATCCACTCAGCCTGGGGACATTCACTCCACTCAGCCTGGGAACTTCCAATCCCACTCTGCCTGGGAACCAGCACTCCACTCAGCCTGGGCACCTCCACTCCACTCAGCCTGGGTACATTCACTCCACTCAGCCTTGGCACTTCCAGTCCCACTCTGCCAGGGAACCCGAACTCCACTCAGCCTGGGCACTTCCAATCCCACTCTGCCTGGGAACCTGCACTCCACTCAGCCTGGGCACCTCCACTCAGCCTGGGCACCTCCACTCCATTCAGCCTGGGCACATTCACTCCACTCAGCCTGGGCACTTTCAGTCACACTCTGCCTGGGAACCTGCACTCCACTCGGCCTGGGCATCTCCACTCCACTCAGCCTGGGCACATTCACTCCACTCAGCCTTGGCACTTCCAGTCCCACTCTGCCAGGGAACCCCAACTCCACTCAGCCTGGGCACCTCCACTCCACTCAGCCTGGGCACATTCACTCCACTCAGCCTGGGCACTTCCAGTCCCACTCTGCCTGGGAACCTGCACTCCACTCAGCCTGGGCACCTCCACTCCATTCAGCCTGGGCACATTCACTCCACTCAGCCTGGGCACTTCCAGTCCCACTCTGCCTGGGAACCTGCACTCCACTCAGCCTGGGCACCTCCACTCCACTCAGCCTGGGTACATTCACTCCACTCAGCCTGGGCACATTCAATCCACTCAGCCTGGGCACATTCACTCCACTCAGCCTGGGCACTTCCAGTCCCACTCTGCTGGGAACCTGCACTCCACTCAGCCTGGGAACCTCCACTCCACGCAGCCTGGGCACATTCACTGCACTCAGCCTGGGCACTTCCAATCCCACTCTGCCAGGGAACCTGCACTCCACTCAGCCTGGGCACCTCCACTCCATTCAGCCTGGGCACATTCACTCCACTCAGCCTGGGCACTTCCAGTCCCACTCTGCCTGGGAACCTGCACTCCACTCAGCCTGGGCACCTCCACTCCACTCAGCCTGGGTACATTCACTCCACTCAGCCTGGGCACATTCAATCCACTCAGCCTGGGCACATTCACTCCACTCAGCCTGGGCACTTCCAGTCCCACTCTGCTGGGAACCTGCACTCCACTCAGCCTGGGAACCTCCACTCCACGCAGCCTGGGCACATTCACTCCACTCAGCCTGGGCACTTTCAGTCACACTCTGCCTGGGAACCTGCACTCCACTCGGCCTGGGCATCTCCACTCCACTCAGCCTGGGCACATTCACTCCACTCAGCCTTGGCACTTCCAGTCCCACTCTGCCAGGGAACCCCAACTCCACTCAGCCTGGGCACCTCCACTCCACTCAGCCTGGGCACATTCACTCCACTCAGCCTGGGCACTTCCAGTCCCACTCTGCCTGGGAACCTGCACTCCACTCAGCCTGGGCACCTCCACTCCATTCAGCCTGGGCACATTCACTCCACTCAGCCTGGGCACTTCCAGTCCCACTCTGCCTGGGAACCTGCACTCCACTAAGCCTGGGCACCTCCACTCCACTCAGCCTGGGTACATTCACTCCACTCAGCCTGGGCACATTCAATCCACTCAGCCTGGGCACATTCACTCCACTCAGCCTGGGCACTTCCAGTCCCACTCTGCTGGGAACCTGCACTCCACTCAGCCTGGGAACCTCCACTCCACGCAGCCTGGGCACATTCACTGCACTCAGCCTGGGCACTTCCAATCCCACTCTGCCAGGGAACCTGCACTCCACTCAGCCTGGGCACATGCAATCCACTCAGCCTGGGGACATTCACTCCACTCAGCCTGGGAACTTCCAATCCCACTCTGCCAGGGAACCAGCACTCCACTCAGCCTGGGCACCTCCACTCCACTCAGCCTGGGTACATTCACTCCACTCAGCCTTGGCACTTCCAGTCCCACTCTGCCAGGGAACCCGAACTCCACTCAGCCTGGGCACTTCCAATCCCACTCTGCCTGGGAACCTGCACTCCACTCAGCCTGGGCACCTCCACTCAGCCTGGGCACCTCCACTCCATTCAGCCTGGGCACATTCACTCCACTCAGCCTGGGCACTTTCAGTCACACTCTGCCTGGGAACCTGCACTCCACTCGGCCTGGGCATCTCCACTCCACTCAGCCTGGGCACATTCACTCCACTCAGCCTTGGCACTTCCAGTCCCACTCTGCCAGGGAACCCCAACTCCACTCAGCCTGGGCACCTCCACTCCACTCAGCCTGGGCACATTCACTCCACTCAGCCTGGGCACTTCCAGTCCCACTCTGCCTGGGAACCTGCACTCCACTCAGCCTGGGCACCTCCACTCCATTCAGCCTGGGCACATTCACTCCACTCAGCCTGGGCACTTCCAGTCCCACTCTGCCTGGGAACCTGCACTCCACTCAGCCTGGGCACCTCCACTCCACTCAGCCTGGGTACATTCACTCCACTCAGCCTGGGCACATTCAATCCACTCAGCCTGGGCACATTCACTCCACTCAGCCTGGGCACTTCCAGTCCCACTCTGCTGGGAACCTGCACTCCACTCAGCCTGGGAACCTCCACTCCACGCAGCCTGGGCACATTCACTGCACTCAGCCTGGGCACTTCCAATCCCACTCTGCCAGGGAACCTGCACTCCACTCAGCCTGGGCACATGCAATCCACTCAGCCTGGGGACATTCACTCCACTCAGCCTGGGAACTTCCAATCCCACTCTGCCTGGGAACCAGCACTCCACTCAGCCTGGGCACCTCCACTCCACTCAGCCTGGGTACATTCACTCCACTCAGCCTTGGCACTTCCAGTCCCACTCTGCCAGGGAACCCGAACTCCACTCAGCCTGGGCACCTCCACTCCACTCAGCCTGGGCACATTCACTCCACTCAGCCTGGGCACTTCCAATCCCACTCTGCCTGGGAACCTGCACTCCACTCAGCCTGGGCACCTCCACTCCACTCAGCCTGGGTACTTCCAATCCCACTCTGCTGGGAACCTGCACTCCACTCAGCCTGGGAACCTCCACTCCACGCAGCCTGGGCACATTCACTCCACTCAGCCAGGGCACTTCCAGTCCCTCTCTGCCTGGGAACCCCAACTCCACTCAGCCTGGGCACCTCCACTCCACTCAGCCTGGGCACATTCACTCCACTCTGTCTAGGCACATTGACTCCCATTCAGCCTGGGAACATTCACTCCCCTCAGCCTGGGCACATTCACTCCACTCAGCCTGGGCACTTCCAGTCCCACTCTGCCTGGGAACCTGCACTCCACTCAGCCTGGGCACCTCCAATCCACTCAGCCTGGGCACATTCTCTCCAGTCAGCCTGGGCACATTCACTCCACTCAGCCTGGGCACATTCACTCCACTCAGCCTGGGCACATTCACTCCACTCAGCCAGGGCACATTCACTCCACTCAGCCTGGGCACTTCCAGTCCCACTCTGCTGGGAACCTGCACTCCACTCAGCCTGGGCACATTCTCTCCACTTAGCCTGGGTACATTCACTCCACTCAGCCTTGGCACTTCCAGTCCCACTCTGCCAGGGAACCCCAACTCCACTCAGCCTGGGCACCTCCACTCCACTCAGCCTGGGCACATTCACTGCACTCAGCCTGGGCACTTCCAATCCCACTCTGCCAGGGAACCCCAACTCCACTCAGCCTTGGCAACTCCACTCCATTCAGCCTCGGCACATTCACTCCACTCTGCCTGGGCACATTCACTCCACTCAGCCTGGGGACATTCAATCCACTCAGCCTGGGAACTTCCAATCCCACTCTGCCTGGGAACCAGCACTCCACTCAGCCTGGGCACCTCCACTCCACTCAGCCTGGGTACATTCACTCCACTCAGCCTTGGCACTTCCAGTCCCACTCTGCCAGGGAACCCCAACTCCACTCAGCCTGGGCACCTCCACTCCACTCAGCCTGGGCACATTCACTCCACTCAGCCTGGGAACTTCCAATCCCACTCTGCCTGGGAACGTGCACTCCACTCAGCCTGGGCACCTCCACTCCACTCAGCCTGGGTACTTCCAATCCCACTCTGCTGGGAACCTGCACTCCACTCAGCCTGGGAACCTCCACTCCACGCAGCCTGGGCACATTCACTCCACTCAGCCAGGGCACTTCCAGTCCCTCTCTGCCTGGGAACCCCAACTCCACTCAGACTGGGCACCTCCACTCCACTCAGCCTGGGCACATTCACTCCACTCTGTCTAGGCACATTGAATCCCATTAAGCCTGGGAACATTCACTCCACTCCGCCTGGGCACATTCACTGCACTCAGCCTGGGCACTTCCAGTCCCACTCTGCCTTGGAACCTGCACTCCACTCAGCCTGGGCACCTCCAATCCACTCAGCCTGGGCACATTCTCTCCAGTCAGCCTGGGCACATTCACTCCACTCAGCCTGGGCACATTCACTCCACTCAGCCTGGGCACATTCACTCCACTCAGCCTGGGCACTTCCAATCCCACTCTGCATGGGAACCTGCACTCCACTCAGCCTGGGCACCTCCACTCCACTCACCCTCGGCACATTCACTCCACTCTGCCTGGGCACATTCACTCCACTCAGCCTGGGCACATTCACTCCACTCAGCCTGGGCACTTCCCGTCCCACTCTGCTGGGAACCTGCACTCCACTCAGCCTGGGCACCTCCACTCCACTCAGCCTGGGTACATTCACTCCACTCAGCATTGGCACTTCCAGTCCCACTCTGCCAGGGTACCCCAACTCCACTCAGCCTGGCACCTCCACTCCACTCAGCCTGGGCACATTCACTGCACTCAGCCTGGGCCCTTCCAATCCCACTCTGCCAGGGAACATGCACTCCACTCAGCCTGGGCACCTCCACTCCATTCAGCCTGGGCACATTCACTCCACTCCGCCTGGGCACTTCCAGTCCCTCTCTGCCTGGGAACCCCAACTCCACTCAGCCTGGGCACCTCCACTCCACTCAGCCTGGGCACATTCACTCCACTCTGTCTAGGCACATTCACTCCCATTCAGCCTGGGAACATTCACTCCACTCAGCCTGGGCACATTCACTCCACTAACCGTTGGCACTTCCAGTCCCACTCTGCCAGGGTACCCCAACTCCACTCAGCCTGGGAACCTCCACTCCACGCAGCCTGGGCACATTCACTGCACTCAGCCTGGGCACTTCCAATCCCACTCTGCCAGGGAACCTGCACTCCACTCAGCCTGGGCACATGCAATCCACTCAGCCTGGGGACATTCACTCCACTCAGCCTGGGAACTTCCAATCCCACTCTGCCTGGGAACCAGCACTCCACTCAGCCTGGGCACCTCCACTCCACTCAGCCTGGGTACATTCACTCCACTCAGCCTTGGCACTTCCAGTCCCACTCTGCCAGGGAACCCGAACTCCACTCAGCCTGGGCACCTCCACTCCACTCAGCCTGGGCACATTCACTCCACTCAGCCTGGGCACTTCCAATCCCACTCTGCCTGGGAACCTGCACTCCACTCAGCCTGGGCACCTCCACTCCACTCAGCCTGGGTACTTCCAATCCCACTCTGCTGGGAACCTGCACTCCACTCAGCCTGGGAACCTCCACTCCACGCAGCCTGGGCACATTCACTCCACTCAGCCAGGGCACTTCCAGTCCCTCTCTGCCTGGGAACCCCAACTCCACTCAGCCTGGGCACCTCCACTCCACTCAGCCTGGGCACATTCACTCCACTCTGTCTAGGCACATTGACTCCCATTCAGCCTGGGAACATTCACTCCCCTCAGCCTGGGCACATTCACTCCACTCAGCCTGGGCACTTCCAGTCCCACTCTGCCTGGGAACCTGCACTCCACTCAGCCTGGGCACCTCCAATCCACTCAGCCTGGGCACATTCTCTCCAGTCAGCCTGGGCACATTCACTCCACTCAGCCTGGGCACATTCACTCCACTCAGCCTGGGCACATTCACTCCACTCAGCCAGGGCACATTCACTCCACTCAGCCTGGGCACTTCCAGTCCCACTCTGCCCAGGAACCTCCACTCCCACTCTGACTGGGAACCTCCGCTACTCCTCTCCACACCCGGCTCTCCACCCGACTCGCGGGGGCCCACTCTTAAGCCCTCCCGCCGCAAGTTATAGGCCCTTTGCCCGGGCGGAAAGTGAACCGCGGAACTGTGTCCCGCCCTCAATTCTCGTCCGATCGGAACGCGGTTTGGACCCGTTCTCCTGGGCGGCCTCGCAGCCCCACCAGACCCAGCTAGTTAGCTCCAAGGGGCCGCCCCGAGCACGGGGAGGTGTGACACTTGACGCTTTGGCGCAACGGTGCCCGCGCCACGAGCCAAAAAGCGCCCCCCTCTCTCCGCGCCCATTCAAGGCAATGGGGAAACGCACGTTTCGGGCTCCGGCGGCCGGGCACATTCACTCGACTCTGTCTAGGCACATTGACTCCCATTCAGCCTGGGCACATTCACTCCACTCCGCCTGGGCACTTCCAGTCCCACTCTGCCTGGGAACCTGCACTCCACTCGGCCTGGGCACCTCCACTCCACTCAGCCTGGGCACATTCACTCCACTCAGCCTGGGCACTTTCAGTCACACTCTGCCTGGGAACCTGCACTCCACTCGGCCTGGGCATCTCCACTCCACTCAGCCTGGGCACATTCACTCCACTCAGCCTTGGCACTTCCAGTCCCACTCTGCCAGGGACCCCCAACTCCACTCAGCCTGGGCACCTCCACTCCACTCAGCCTGGGCACATTCACTCCACTCAGCCTGGGCACTTCCAGTCCCACTCTGCCAGGAACCCCCAACTCCACTCAGCCTGGGCACCTCCACTCCACTCAGCCTGGGCACATTCACTCCACTCTGTCTAGGCACATTGACTCCCATTCAGCCTGGGCACATTCACTCCACTCCGCCTGGGCACTTCCAGTCCCACTCTGCCTAGGAACCTGCACTCCACTCGGCCTGGGCACCTCCACTCCACTCAGCCTGGGCACATTCACTCCACTCAGCCTGGGCACTTCCAATCCCACTCTGCCTGGGAACCTGCACTCCACTCAGCCTGGGCACCTCCACTCAGCCTGGGCACCTCCACTCCATTCAGCCTGGGCACATTCACTCCACTCAGCCTGGGCACTTTCAGTCACACTCTGCCTGGGAACCTGCACTCCACTCGGCCTTGGAACCTGCACTCCACTCAGCCTGGGCACCTCCACTCCACTCAGCCTCGGCACATTCACTCCACTCTGCCTGGGCACATTCACTCCACTCAGCCTGGGCACATTCACTCCACTCAGCCTGGGCACTTCCGATCCCACTCTGCCAGGGAACCTGCACTCCACTCAGCCTGGGCACATGCAATCCACTCAGCCTGGGGACATTCACTCCATTCAGCCTGGGAACTTCCAATCCCACTCTGCCTGGGAACCAGCACTCCACTCAGCCTGGGCACCTCCACTCCACTCAGCCTGGGTACATTCACTCCACTCAGCCTTGGCACTTCCAGTCCCACTCTGCCAGGGAACCCGAACTCCACTCAGCCTGGGCACCTCCACTCCACTCAGCCTGGGCACATTCACTCCACTCAGCCTGGGCTCTTCCAATCCCACTCTGCCTGGGAACCTGCACTCCACTCAGCCTGGGCACCTCCACTCCACTCAGCCTGGGTACTTCCAATCCCACTCTGCTGGGAACCTGCACTCCACTCAGCCTGGGAACCTCCACTCCACGCAGCCTGGGCACATTCACTCCACTCAGCCAGGGCACTTCCAGTCCCTCTCTGCCTGGGAACCCCAACTCCACTCAGCCTGGGCACCTCCACTCCACTCAGCCTGGGCACATTCACTCCACTCTGTCTAGGCACATTGACTCCCATTCAGCCTGGGAACATTCACTCCACTCAGCCATGGCACATTCACTCCACTCAGCCTGGGCACTTCCAGTCCCACTCTGCCTGGGAACCTGCACTCCACTCAGCCTGGGCACCTCCAATCCACTCAGCCTGGGCACATTCTCTCCAGTCAGCCTGGGCACATTCACTCCACTCAGCCTCGGCACATTCACTCCACTCAGCCTGGGCACATTCACTCCACTCAGCCAGGGCACATTCACTCCACTCAGCCTGGGCACTTCCAGTCCCACTCTGCCCAGGAACCTCCACTCCCACTCTGACTGGGAACCTCCGCTACTCCTCTCCACACCCGGCTCTCCACCCGACTCGCGAGGGCCCACTCTTAAGCCCTCCCGCCGCAAGTTATAGGCCCTTTGCCCGGGCGGAAAGTGAACCGCGGAACTGTGTCCCGCCCTCAATTCTCGTCCGATCGGAACGCGGTTTGGACCCGTTCTCCTGGGCGGCCTCGCAGCCCCTCCAGACCCAGCTAGTTAGCTCCAAGGGGCCGCCCCGAGCACAGGGAGGTGTGACACTTGACGCTTTGGCGCAACGGTGCCCGCGCCACGAGCCAAAAAGCGCCCCCCTCTCTCCGCGCCCATTCAAGGCAATGGGGAAACGCACGTTTCGGGCTCCGGCGGCCGGGCACATTCACTCCACTCTGTCTAGGCACATTGACTCAATCAGCCTGGGCACATTCACTCCACTCCGCCTGGGCACTTCCAGTCCCACTCTGCCTGGGAACCTGCACTCCACTCGGCCTGGGCACCTCCACTCCACTCAGCCTGGGCACATTCACTCCACTCAGCCTGGGCACTTCCAATCCCACTCTGCCTGGGAACCTCCACTCCATTCAGCCTGGGCACATTCACTCCACTCAGCCTGGGCACTTTCAGTCACACTCTGCCTGGGAACCTGCACTCCACTCGGCCTGGGCATCTCCACTCCACTCAGCCTGGGCACATTCACTCCACTCAGCCTTGGCACTTCCAGTCCCACTCTGCCAGGGACCCCCAACTCCACTTAGCCTGGGCACCTCCACTCTACTCAGCCTGGGCACATTCACTCCACTCAGCCTGGGCACTTCCAGTCCCACTCTGCCAGGGACCCCCAACTCCACTCAGCCTGGGCACCTCCACTCCACTCAGCCTCGGCACATTCACTCCACTCTGTCTAGGCACATTGACTCCCATTCAGCCTGGGCACATTCACTCCACTCCGCCTTGGCACTTCCAGTCCCACTCTGCCTGGGAACCTGCACTCCACTCGGCCTGGGCACCTCCACTCCACTCAGCCTGGGCACATTCACTCCACTCAGCCTGGGCACTTCCAATCCCACTCTGCCTGGGAACCTGCACTCCACTCAGCCTGGGCACCTCCACTCAGCCTGGGCACCTCCACTCCATTCAGCCTGGGCACATTCACTCCACTCAGCCTGGGCACTTTCAGTCACACTCTGCCTGGGAACCTGCACTCCACTCGGCCTGGGAACCTGCACTCCACTCAGCCTGGGCACCTCCACTCCACTCAGCCTCGGCACATTCACTCCACTCTGCCTGGGCACATTCACTCCACTCAGCCTGGGCACATTCACTCCACTCAGCCTGGGCACTTCCAGTCCCACTCTGCTGGGAACCTGCACTCCACTCAGCCTGGGCACCTCCACTCCACTCAGCCTGGGTACTTCACTCCACTCAGCCTTGGCACTTCCAGTCCCACTCTGCCAGGGTACCCCAACTCCACTCAGCCTGGCACCTCCACTCCACTCAGCCTGGGCACATTCACTGCACTCAGCCTGGGCACTTCCAATCCCACTCTGCCAGGGAACCTGCACTCCACTCAGCCTGGGCACCTCCACTCCATTCAGCCTGGGCACATTCACTCCACTCCGCCTGGGCACTTCCAGTCCCACTCTGCCTGGGAACCTGCACTCCACTCGGCCTGGGCACCTCCACTCCAGTCAGCCTGGGCACATTCACTCCACTCAGCCTGGGCACTTCCAATCCCACTCTGCCAGGGAACCTGCACTCCAGTCAGCCTGGGCACATGCAATCCACTCAGCCTGGGGACATTCACTCCACTCAGCCTGTGAACTTCCAATCCCACTCTGCCTGGGAACCAGCACTCCACTCAGCCTGGGCACCTCCACTCCACTCAGCCTGGGTACATTCACTCCACTCAGCCTTGGCACTTCCAGTCCCACTCTGCCAGGGAGCCCGAACTCCCCTCAGCCTGGGCACCTCCACTCCACTCAGCCTGGGCACATTCACTCCACTCAGCCTGGGCACTTCCAATCCCACTCTGCCTGGGAACCTGCACTCCACTCAGCCTGGGCACCTCCACTCCACTCAGCCTGGGTACTTCCAATCCCACTCTGCTGGGAACCTGCAGTCCACTCAGCCTGGGAACCTCCACTCCACGCAGCCTGGGCACATTCACTCCACTCAGCCAGGGCACTTCCAGTCCCTCTCTGCCTGGGAACCCCAACTCCACTCAGCCTGGGCACCTCCACTCCACTCAGCCTGGGCACATTCACTCCACTCTGTCTAGGCACATTGACTCCCATTCAGCCTGGGAACATTCACTCCACTCAGTCTGGGCACATTCACTCCACTCAGCCTGGGCACTTCCAGTCCCACTCTGCCTGGGAACCTGCACTCCACTCAGCCTGGGCACCTCCAATCCACTCAGCCTGGGCACATTCTCTCCAGTCAGCCTGGGCACATTCACTCCACTCAGCCTGGGCACATTCACTCCACTCAGCCTGGGCACATTCACTCCACTCAGCCAGGGCACATTCACTCCACTCAGCCTGGGCACTTCCAGTCCCACTCTGCCCAGGAACCTCCACTCCCACTCTGACTGGGAACCTCCGCTACTCCTCTCCACACCCGGCTCTCCACCCGACTCGCGGGGGCCCACTCTTAAGCCCTCCCGCCGCAAGTTATAGGCCCTTTGCCCGGGCGGAAAGTGAACCGCGGAACTGTGTCCCGCCCTCAATTCTCGTCCGATCGGAACGCGGTTTGGACCCGTTCTCCTGGGCGGCCTCGCAGCCCCTCCAGACCCAGCTAGTTAGCTCCAAGGGGCCGCCCCGAGCACGGGGAGGTGTGACACTTGACGCTTTGGCGCAACGGTGCCCGCGCCACGAGCCAAAAAGCGCCCCCCTCTCTCCGCGCCCATTCAAGGCAATGGGGAAACGCACGTTTCGGGCTCCGGCGGCCGGGCACATTCACTCGACTCTGTCTAGGCACATTGACTCCCATTCAGCCTGGGCACATTCACTCCACTCCGCCTGGGCACTTCCAGTCCCACTCTGCCTGGGAACCTGCACTCCACTCGGCCTGGGCACCTCCACTCCACTCAGCCTGGGCACATTCACTCCACTCAGCCTGGGCACTTCCAATCCCACTCTGCCTGGGAACCTGCACTCCTCTCAGCCTGGGCACCTGCACTCCACTCAGCCTGGGTACATTACTCCACTCAGCCTGGGCACTTCCAATCCCACTCTGCCTGGGAACCAGCACTCCACTCAGCCTGGGCACCTCCACTCCACTCAGCCTGGGCACATTCACTCCACTCAGCGTTGGCACTTCCAGTCCCACTCTGCCAGGGAACCCCAACTCCACTCAGCCTGGGCACCTCCACTCCACTCAGCCTGGGCACATTCACTCCACTCACCGTTGGCACTTCCAGTCCCACTCTGCCAGGGAACCCCAACTCCATTCAGCCTGGGCACCTCCACTCCAATCAGCCTGGGTACATTCACTCCACTCAGCCTTGGCACTTCCAGTCCCACTCTGCCAGGGTACCCGAACTCCACTCAGCCTGGCCACATTCACTCCACTCAGCCAGGGCACATTCACTCCACTCAGCCTGGGCACTTCCAGTCCCACTCTGCCCAGGAACCTCCACTCCCACTCTGACTGGGAACCTCCGCTACTCCTCTCCACACCCGGCTCTCCACCCGACTCACGGGGGCCCACTCTTAAGCCCTCCCGCCGCAAGTAATAGGCCCTTTGCTCGGGCGGAAAGTGAACCGCGGAACTGTGTCCCGCCCTCAATTCTCGTCCGATCGGAACGCGGTTTGGACCCGTTCTCCTGGGCGGCCTCGCAGCCCTTCCAGACCCAGCCAGTTAGCTCCAAGGGGCCGCCCCGAGCACGGGGAGGGGTGACACTTGACGCTTTGGCGCAACGGTAACCGCGCCACGAGCCAAAAAGCGCCCCCCTCTCTCCGCGCCCATTCAAGGCAATGGGGAAACGCACGTTTCGGGCTCCGGCGGCTGGGCACATTCACTCCACTCTGTCTAGGCACATTGACTCCCATTCAGCCTGGGCACATTCACTCCACTCCGCCTGGGCACTTCCAATCCCACTCTGCCTGGGAACCTGCACTCCACTCAGCCTGGGTACCTCCATTCCATTCAGCCTGGGAACATTCACTCCACTCAGCCTGGGCACTTCCAGTCCCACTCTGCCTGGGAACCTGCACTCCACTCAGCCTGGGCACCTCCACTCCACTCAGCCTGGGTACATTCACTCCACTCAGCCTGGGCACATTCAATCCACTCAGCCTGGGCACATTCACTCCACTCAGCCTGGGCACTTCCAGTCCCACTCTGCTGGGAACCTGCACTCCACTCAGCCTGGGAACCTCCACTCCACGCAGCCTGGGCACATTCACTGCACTCAGCCTGGGCACTTCCAATCCCACTCTGCCAGGGAACCTGCACTCCACTCAGCCTGGGCACATGCAATCCACTCAGCCTGGGGACATTCACTCCACTCAGCCTGGGAACTTCCAATCCCACTCTGCCTGGGAACCAGCACTCCACTCAGCCTGGTCACCTCCACTCCACTCAGCCTGGGTACATTCACTCCACTCAGCCCTGGCACTTCCAGTCCCACTCTGCCAGGGAACCCGAACTCCACTCAGCCTGGGCACCTCCACTCCACTCAGCCTGGGCACATTCACTCCACTCAGCCTGGGCACTTCCAATCCCACTCTGCCTGGGAACCTGCACTCCACTCAGCCTGGGCACCTCCACTCCACTCAGCCTGGGTACTTCCAATCCCACTCTGCTGGGAACCTGCACTCCACTCAGCCTGGGAACCTCCACTCCACGCAGCCTGGGCACATTCACTCCACTCAGCCAGGGCACTTCCAGTCCCTCTCTGCCTGGGAACCCCAACTCCACTCAGCCTGGGCACCTCCACTCCACTCAGCCTGGGCACATTCACTCCACTCTGTCTAGGCACATTGACTCCCATTCAGCCTGGGAACATTCACTCCCCTCAGCCTGGGCACATTCACTCCACTCAGCCTGGGCACTTCCAGTCCCACTCTGCCTGGGAACCTGCACTCCACTCAGCCTGGGCACCTCCAATCCACTCAGCCTGGGCACATTCTCTCCAGTCAGCCTGGGCACATTCACTCCACTCAGCCTGGGCACATTCACTCCACTCAGCCTGGGCACATTCACTCCACTCAGCCAGGGCACATTCACTCCACTCAGCCTGGGCACTTCCAGTCCCACTCTGCCCAGGAACCTCCACTTTCACTCTGACTGGGAACCTCCGCTACTCCTCTCCACACCCGGCTCTCCACCCGACTCGCGGGGGCCCACTCTTAAGCCCTCCCGCCGCAAGTTATAGGCCCTTTGCCCGGGCGGAAAGTGAACCGCGGAACTGTGTCCCGCCCTCAATTCTCGTCCGATCGGAACGCGGTTTGGACCCGTTCTCCTGGGCGGCCTCGCAGCCCCACCAGACCCAGCTAGTTAGCTCCAAGGGGCCGCCCCGAGCACGGGGAGGTGTGACACTTGACGCTTTGGCGCAACGGTGCCCGCGCCACGAGCCAAAAAGCGCCCCCCTCTCTCCGCGCCCATTCAAGGCAATGGGGAAACGCACGTTTCGGGCTCCGGCGGCCGGGCACATTCACTCGACTCTGTCTAGGCACATTGACTCCCATTCAGCCTGGGCACATTCACTCCACTCCGCCTGGGCACTTCCAGTCCCACTCTGCCTGGGAACCTGCACTCCACTCGGCCTGGGCACCTCCACTCCACTCAGCCTGGGCACATTCACTCCACTCAGCCTGGGCACTTCCAATCCCACTCTGCCTGGGAACCTGCACTCCACTCAGCCTGGGCACCTCCATTCAGCCTGGGCACCTCCACTCCATTCAGCCTGGGCACATTCACTCCACTCAGCCTGGGCACTTTCAGTCACACTCTGCCTGGGAACCTGCACTCCACTCGGCCTGGGCATCTCCACTCCACTCAGCCTGGGCACATTCACTCCACTCAGCCTTGGCACTTCCAGTCCCACTCTGCCAGGGAACCCCAACTCCACTCAGCCTGGGCACCTCCACTCCACTCAGCCTGGGCACATTCACTCCACTCAGCCTGGGCACTTCCAGTCCCACTCTGCCTGGGAACCTGCACTCCACTCAGCCTGGGCACCTCCACTCCATTCAGCCTGGGCACATTCACTCCACTCAGCCTGGGCACTTCCAGTCCCACTCTGCCTGGGAACCTGCACTCCACTCAGCCTGGGCACCTCCACTCCACTCAGCCTGGGTACATTCACTCCACTCAGCCTGGGCACATTCAATCCACTCAGCCTGGGCACATTCACTCCACTCAGCCTGGGCACTTCCAGTCCCACTCTGCTGGGAACCTGCACTCCACTCAGCCTGGGAACCTCCAGTCCACGCAGCCTGGGCACATTCACTGCACTCAGCCTGGGCACTTCTAATCCCACTCTGCCAGGGAACCTGCACTCCACTCAGCCTGGGCACATGCAATCCACTCAGCCTGGGGACATTCACTCCACTCAGCCTGGGAACTTCCAATCCCACTCTGCCTGGGAACCAGCACTCCACTCAGCCTGGGCACCTCCACTCCACTCAGCCTGGGTACTTTCACTCCACTCAGCCTGGGCACTTCCAGTCCCACTCTGCCAGGGAACCCGAACTCCACTCAGCCTGGGCACTTCCAATCCCACTCTGCCTGGGAACCTGCACTCCACTCAGCCTGGGCACCTCCACTCAGCCTGGGCACCTCCACTCCATTCAGCCTGGGCACATTCACTCCACTCAGCCTGGGCACTTTCAGTCACACTCTGCCTGGGAACCTGCACTCCACTCGGCCTGGGCATCTCCACTCCACTCAGCCTGGGCACATTCACTCCACTCAGCCTTGGCACTTCCAGTCCCACTCTGCCAGGGAACCCCAACTCCACTCAGCCTGGGCACCTCCACTCCACTCAGCCTGGGCACATTCACTCCACTCAGCCTGGGCACTTCCAGTCCCACTCTGCCTGGGAACCTGCACTCCACTCGGCCTGGGCACCTCCACTCCACTCAGCCTGGGCACATTCACTCCACTCAGCCTGGGCTCTTCCAGTCCCACTCTGCCTGGGAACCTGCACTCCACTCAGCCTGGGCACCTCCACTCAGCCTGGGTACATTCACTCCACTCAGCCTGGGCACATTCACTCCACTCAGCCTGGGCACATTCACTCCACTCAGCCTGGGCACTTCCAGTCCCACTCTGCTGGGAACCTGCACTCCACTCAGCCTGGGAACCTCCACTCCACGCAGCCTGGGCACATTCACTGCACTCAGCCTGGGCACTTCCAATCCCACTCTGCCAGGGAACCTGCACTCCACTCAGCCTGGGCACATGCAATCCACTCAGCCTGGGGACATTCACTCCACTCAGTCTGGGAACTTCCAATCCCACTCTGCCTGGGAACCAGCACTCCACTCAGCCTGGGCACCTCCACTCCACTCAGCCTGGGTACATTCACTCCACTCAGCCTTGGCACTTCCAGTCCCACTCTGCCAGGGAACCCGAACTCCACTCAGCCTGGGCACCTCCACTCCACTCAGCCTGGGCACATTCACTCCACTCAGCCTGGGCACTTCCAATCCCACTCTGCCTGGGAACCTGCACTCCACTCAGCCTGGGCACCTCCACTCCACTCAGCCTGGGTACTTCCAATCCCACTCTGCTGGGAACCTGCACTCCACTCAGCCTGGGAACCTCCACTCCACGCAGCCTGGGCACATTCACTCCACTCAGCCAGGGCACTTCCAGTCCCTCTCTGCCTGGGAACCCCAACTCCACTCAGCCTGGGCACCTCCACTCCACTCAGCCTGGGCACATTCACTCCACTCTGTCTAGGCACATTGACTCCCATTCAGCCTGGGAACATTCACTCCCCTCAGCCTGGGCACATTCACTCCACTCAGCCTGGGCACTTCCAGTCCCACTCTGCCTGGGAACCTGCACTCCACTCAGCCTGGGCACCTCCAATCCACTCAGCCTGGGCACATTCTCTCCAGTCAGCCTGGGCACATTCACTCCACTCAGCCTGGGCACATTCACTCCACTCAGCCTGGGCACATTCACTCCACTCAGCCAGGGCACATTCACTCCACTCAGCCTGGGCACTTCCAGTCCCACTCTGCCCAGGAACCTCCACTCCCACTCTGACTGGGAACCTCCGCTACTCCTCTCCACACCCGGCTCTCCACCCGACTCGCGGGGGCCCACTCTTAAGCCCTCCCGCCGCAAGTTATAGGCCCTTTGCCCGGGCGGAAAGTGAACCGCGGAACTGTGTCCCGCCCTCAATTCTCGTCCGATCGGAACGCGGTTTGGACCCGTTCTCCTGGGCGGCCTCGCAGCCCCACCAGACCCAGCTAGTTAGCTCCAAGGGGCCGCCCCGAGCACGGGGAGGTGTGACACTTGACGCTTTGGCGCAACGGTGCCCGCGCCACGAGCCAAAAAGCGCCCCCCTCTCTCCGCGCCCATTCAAGGCAATGGGGAAACGCACGTTTCGGGCTCCGGCGGCCGGGCACATTCACTCGACTCTGTCTTGGCACATTGACTCCCATTCAGCCTGGGCACATTCACTCCACTCCGCCTGGGCACTTCCAGTCCCACTCTGCCTGGGAACCTGCACTCCACTCGGCCTGGGCACCTCCACTCCACTCAGCCTGGGCACATTCACTCCACTCAGCCTGGGCACTTCCAATCCCTCTCTGCCTGGGAACCCCAACTCCACTCAGCCTGGGCACCTCCACTCCACTCAGCCTGGGCACATTCACTCCACTCTGTCTAGGCACATTGACTCCCATTCAGCCTGGGAACATTCACTCCCCTCAGCCTGGGCACATTCACTCCACTCAGCCTGGGCACTTCCAGTCCCACTCTGCCTGGGAACCTGCACTCCACTCAGCCTGGGCACCTCCAATCCACTCAGCCTGGGCACATTCTCTCCAGTCAGCCTGGGCACATTCACTCCACTCAGCCTGGGCACATTCACTCCACTCAGCCTGGGCACATTCACTCCACTCAGCCAGGGCACATTCACTCCACTCAGCCTGGGCACTTCCAGTCCCACTCTGCCCAGGAACCTCCACTCCCACTCTGACTGGGAACCTCCGCTACTCCTCTCCACACCCGGCTCTCCACCCGACTCGCGGGGGCCCACTCTTAAGCCCTCCCGCCGCAAGTTATAGGCCCTTTGCCCGGGCGGAAAGTGAACCGCGGAACTGTGTCCCGCCCTCAATTCTCGTCCGATCGGAACGCGGTTTGGACCCGTTCTCCTGGGCGGCCTCGCAGCCCCACCAGACCCAGCTAGTTAGCTCCAAGGGGCCGCCCCGAGCACGGGGAGGTGTGACACTTGACGCTTTGGCGCAACGGTGCCCGCGCCACGAGCCAAAAAGCGCCCCCCTCTCTCCGCGCCCATTCAAGGCAATGGGGAAACGCACGTTTCGGGCTCCGGCGGCCGGGCACATTCACTCGACACTGTCTAGGCACATTGACTCCCATTCAGCCTGGGCACATTCACTCCACTCCGCCTGGGCACTTCCAGTCCCACTCTGCCTGGGAACCTGCACTCCACTCGGCCTGGGCACCTCCACTCCACTCAGCCTGGGCACATTCACTCCACTCAGCCTGGGCACTTCCAATCCCACTCTGCCTGGGAACCTGCACTCCACTCAGCCTGGGCACCTCCACTCAGCCTGGGCACCTCCACTCCATTCAGCCTGGGCACATTCACTCCACTCAGCCTGGGCACTTTCAGTCACACTCTGCCTGGGAACCTGCACTCCACTCGGCCTGGGCATCTCCACTCCACTCAGCCTGGGCACATTCACTCCACTCAGCCTTGGCACTTCCAGTCCCACTCTGCCAGGGAACCCCAACTCCACTCAGCCTGGGCACCTCCACTCCACTCAGCCTGGGCACATTCACTCCACTCAGCCTGGGCACTTCCAGTCCCACTCTGCCTGGGAACCTGCACTCCACTCAGCCTGGGCACCACCACTCCATTCAGCCTGGGCACATTCACTCCACTCAGCCTGGGCACTTCCAGTCCCACTCTGCCTGGGAACCTGCACTCCACTCAGCCTGGGCACCTCCACTCCACTCAGCCTGGGTATATTCACTCCACTCAGCCTGGGCACATTCAATCCACTCAGCCTGGGCACATTCACTCCACTCAGCCTGGGCACTTCCAGTCCCACTCTGCTGGGAACCTGCACTCCACTCAGCCTGGGAACCTCCACTCCACGCAGCCTGGGCACATTCACTGCACTCAGCCTGGGCACTTCCAATCCCACTCTGCCAGGGAACCTGCACTCCACTCAGCCTGGGCACATGCAATCCACTCAGCCTGGGGACATTCACTGCACTCAGCCTGGGAACTTCCAATCCCACTCTGCCTGGGAACCAGCACTCCACTCAGCCTGGGCACCTCCACTCCACTCAGCCTGGGTACATTCACTCCACTCAGCCTTGGCACTTCCAGTCCCACTCTGCCAGGGAACCCGAACTCCACTCAGCCTGGGCACCTCCACTCCACTCAGCCTGGGCACATTCACTCCACTCAGCCTGGGCACTTCCAATCCCACTATGCCTGGGAACCTGCACTCCACTCAGCCTGGGCACCTCCACTCCACTCAGCCTGGGTACTTCCATTCCCACTCTGCTGGGAACCTGCACTCCACTCAGCCTGGGAACCTCCACTCCACGCAGCCTGGGCACATTCACTCCACTCAGCCAGGGCACTTCCAGTCCCTCTCTGCCTGGGAACCCCAACTCCACTCAGCCTGGGCACCTCCACTCCACTCAGCCTGGGCACATTCACTCCACTCTGTCTAGGCACATTGACTCCCATTCAGCCTGGGAACATTCACTCCCCTCAGCCTGGGCACATTCACTCCACTCAGCCTGGGCACTTCCAGTCCCACTCTGCCTGGGAACCTGCACTCCACTCAGCCTGGGCACCTCCAATCCACTCAGCCTGGGCACATTCTCTCCAGTCAGCCTGGGCACATTCACTCCACTCAGCCTGGGCACATTCACTCCACTCAGCCTGGGCACATTCACTCCACTCAGCCAGGGCACATTCACTGCACTCAGCCTGGGCACTTCCAGTCCCACTCTGCCCAGGAACCTCCACTCCCACTCTGACTGGGAACCTCCGCTACTCCTCTCCACACCCGGCTCTCCACCCGACTCGCGGGGGCCCACTCTTAAGCCCTCCCGCCGCAAGTTATAGGCCCTTTGCCCGGGCGGAAAGTGAACCGCGGAACTGTGTCCCGCCCTCAATTCTCGTCCGATCGGAACGCGGTTTGGACCCGTTCTCCTGGGCGGCCTCGCAGCCCCACCAGACCCAGCTAGTTAGCTCCAAGGGGCCGCCCCGAGCACGGGGAGGTGTGACACTTGACGCTTTGGCGCAACGGTGCCCGCGCCACGAGCCAAAAAGCGCCCCCCTCTCTCCGCGCCCATTCAAGGCAATGGGGAAACGCACGTTTCGGGCTCCGGCGGCCGGGCACATTCACTCGACTCTGTCTAGGCACATTGACTCCCATTCAGCCTGGGCACATTCACTCCACTCCGCCTGGGCACTTCCAGTCCCACTCTGCCTGGGAACCTGCACTCCACTCGGCCTGGGCACCTCCACTCCACTCAGCCTGGGGACATTCACTCCACTCAGCCTGGGAACTTCCAATCCCACTCTGCCTGGGAACCAGCACTCCACTCAGCCTGGGCACCTCCACTCCACTCAGCCTGGGTACATTCACTCCACTCAGCCTTGGCACTTCCAGTCCCACTCTGCCAGGGAACCCGAACTCCACTCAGCCTGGGCACCTCCACTCCACTCAGCCTGGGCACATTCACTCCACTCAGCCTGGGCACTTCCAATCCCACTCTGCCTGGGAACCTGCACTCCACTCAGCCTGGGCACCTCCACTCCACTCAGCCTGGGTACTTCCAATCCCACTCTGCTGGGAACCTGCACTCCACTCAGCCTGGGAACCTCCACTCCACGCAGCCTGGGCACATTCACTCCACTCAGCCAGGGCACTTCCAGTCCCTCTCTGCCTGGGAACCCCAACTCCACTCAGCCTGGGCACCTCCACTCCACTCAGCCTGGGCACATTCACTCCACTCTGTCTAGGCACATTGACTCCCATTCAGCCTGGGAACATTCACTCCCCTCAGCCTGGGCACATTCACTCCACTCAGCCTGGGCACTTCCAGTCCCACTCTGCCTGGGAACCTGCACTCCACTCAGCCTGGGCACCTCCAATCCACTCAGCCTGGGCACATTCTCTCCAGTCAGCCTGGGCACATTCACTCCACTCAGCCTGGGCACATTCACTCCACTCAGCCTGGGCACATTCACTCCACTCAGCCAGGGCACATTCACTGCACTCAGCCTGGGCACTTCCAGTCCCACTCTGCCCAGGAACCTCCACTCCCACTCTGACTGGGAACCTCCGCTACTCCTCTCCACACCCGGCTCTCCACCCGACTCGCGGGGGCCCACTCTTAAGCCCTCCCGCCGCAAGTTATAGGCCCTTTGCCCGGGCGGAAAGTGAACCGCGGAACTGTGTCCCGCCCTCAATTCTCGTCCGATCGGAACGCGGTTTGGACCCGTTCTCCTGGGCGGCCTCGCAGCCCCACCAGACCCAGCTAGTTAGCTCCAAGGGGCCGCCCCGAGCACGGGGAGGTGTGACACTTGACGCTTTGGCGCAACGGTGCCCGCGCCACGAGCCAAAAAGCACCCCCCTCTCTCCGCGCCCATTCAAGGCAATGGGGAAACGCACGTTTCGGGCTCCGGCGGCCGGGCACATTCACTCGACTCTGTCTAGGCACATTGACTCCCATTCAGCCTGGGCACATTCACTCCACTCCGCCTGGGCACTTCCAGTCCCACTCTGCCTGGGAACCTGCACTCCACTCGGCCTGGGCACCTCCACTCCACTCAGCCTGGGCACATTCACTCCACTCAGCCTGGGCATTTCCAATCCCACTCTGCCTGGGAACCTGCACTCCACTCAGCCTGGGCACCTCCACTCAGCCTGGGCACCTCCACTCCATTCAGCCTGGGCACATTCACTCCACTCAGCCTGGGCACTTTCAGTCACACTCTGCCTGGGAACCTGCACTCCACTCGGCCTGGGCATCTCCACTCCACTCAGCCTGGGCACATTCACTCCACTCAGCCTTGGCACTTCCAGTCCCACTCTGCCAGGGAACCCGAACTCCACTCAGCCTGGGCACCTCCACTCCACTCAGCCTGGGCACATTCACTCCACTCAGCCTGGGCACTTCCAGTCCCACTCTGCCTGGGAACCTGCACTCCACTCAGCCTGGGCACCTCCACTCCATTCAGCCTGGGCACATTCACTCCACTCAGCCTGGGCACTTCCAGTCCCACTCTGCCTGGGAACCTGCACTCCACTCAGCCTGGGCACCTCCACTCCACTCAGCCTGGGTACATTCACTCCACTCAGCCTGGGCACATTCAATCCACTCAGCCTGGGCACATTCACTCCACTCAGCCTGGGCACTTCCAGTCCCACTCTGCTGGGAACCTGCACTCCACTCAGCCTGGGAACCTCCACTCCACGCAGCCTGGGCACATTCACTGCACTCAGCCTGGGCACTTCCAATCCCACTCTGCCAGGGAACCTGCACTCCACTCAGCCTGGGCACATGCAATCCACTCAGCCTGGGGACATTCACTCCACTCAGCCTGGGAACTTCCAATCCCACTCTGCCTGGGAACCAGCACTCCACTCAGCCTGGGCACCTCCACTCCACTCAGCCTGGGTACATTCAATCCACTCAGCCTTGGCACTTCCAGTCCCACTCTGCCAGGGAACCCGAACTCCACTCAGCCTGGGCACCTCCACTCCACTCAGCCTGGGCACTTCCAATCCCACTCTGCCTGGGAACCTGCACTCCACTCAGCCTGGGCACCTCCACTCCACTCAGCCTGGGTACTTCCAATCCCACTCTGCTGGGAACCTGCACTCCACTCAGCCTGGGAACCTCCACTCCAAGCAGCCTGGGCACATTCACTCCACTCAGCCAGGGCACTTCCAGTCCCTCTCTGCCTGGGAACCCCAACTCCACTCAGCCTGGGCACCTCCACTCCACTCAGCCTGGGCACATTCACTCCACTCTGTCTAGGCACATTGACTCCCATTCAGCCTGGGAACATTCACTCCCCTCAGCCTGGGCACATTCACTCCACTCAGCCTGGGCACATTCACTCCACTCAGCCTGGGCACTTCCCATCCCACTCTGCCTGGGTGCCTGCACTCCACTCAGCCTGGGCACCTCCACTCCACTCAGCCTGGCCATGTTCACTCCACTCAGCCAGGGCACATTCACTCCACTCAGCCTGGGCACTTCCAGTCCCACTCTGCCCAGGAACCTCCACTCCCACTCTGACTGGGAACCTCCGCTACTCCTCTCCACACCCGGCTCTCCACCCGACTCGCGGGGGCCCACTCTTCAGCCCTCCCGCCGCAAGTTATAGGCCCTTTGCCCGGGCGGAACGTGAACCGCGGAACTGTGTCCCGCCCTCAATTCTCGTCCGATCGGAACGCGGTTTGGACCCGTTCTCCTGGGCGGTCTCGCAGCCCCTCCAGACCCAGCCAGTTAGCTCCAAGGGGCCGCCCCGTGCACGGGGAGGTGTGACACTTGACGCTTTGGCGCAACGGTGCCCGCGCCACGAGCCAAAAAGCGCCCCCTCTCTCCGCGCCCATTCAAGGCAATGGGGAAACGCACGTTTCGGGCTCCGGCGGCCGGGCAAATTCACTCCACTCTGTCTAGGCACATTGACTCCCATTAAGCCTGGGCACATTCACTCCACTCCGCCTGGGCACTTCCAGTCCCACTCTGCCTGGGAACCTGCACTCCACTCGGCCTGGGCACCTCCACTCCACTCAGGCTGGGCACATTCACTCCACTCAGCCTGTGCACTTCCAATCCCACTCTGCCAGGGAACCTGCACTCCACTCAGCCTGGGCACATGCAATCCACTCAGCCTGGGGACATTCACTCCACTCAGCCTGGGAACTTCCAATCCCACTCTGCCTGGGAACCAGCACTCCACTCAGCCTGGGCACCTCCACTCCACTCAGCCTGGGTACATTCACTCCACTCAGCCTTGGCACTTCCAGTCCCACTCTGCCAGGGAACCCCAACTCCACTCAGCCTGGGCACCTCCACTCCACTCAGCCTGGGCACATTCACTCCACTCAGCCTGGGCACTTCCAAACCCACTCTGCCTGGGAACCTGCACTCCACTCAGCCTGGGCACCTCCACTCCACTCAGCCTGGGCACCTCCAATCCACTCAGCCTGGGCACATTCTCTCCAGTCAGCCTGGGCACATTCACTCCACTCAGCCTGGGCACATTCACTCCACTCAGCCTGGGCACATTCACTCCACTCAGCCAGGGCACATTCACTGCACTCAGCCTGGGCACTTCCAGTCCCACTCTGCCCAGGAACCTCCACTCCCACTCTGACTGGGAACCTCCGCTACTCCTCTCCACACCCGGCTCTCCACCCGACTCGCGGGGGCCCACTCTTAAGCCCTCCCGCCGCAAGTTATAGGCCCTTTGCCCGGGCGGAAAGTGAACCGCGGAACTGTGTCCCGCCCTCAATTCTCGTCCGATCGGAACGCGGTTTGGACCCGTTCTCCTGGGCGGCCTCGCAGCCCCACCAGACCCAGCTAGTTAGCTCCAAGGGGCCGCCCCGAGCACGGGGAGGTGTGACACTTGACGCTTTGGCGCAACGGTGCCCGCGCCACGAGCCAAAAAGCGCCCCCCTCTCTCCGCGCCCATTCAAGGCAATGGGGAAACGCACGTTTCGGGCTCCGGCGGCCGGGCACATTCACTCGACTCTGTCTAGGCACATTGACTCCCATTCAGCCTGGGCACATTCACTCCACTCCGCCTGGGCACTTCCAGTCCCACTCTGCCTGGGAACCTGCACTCCACTCGGCCTGGGCACCTCCACTCCACTCAGCCTGGGGACATTCACTCCACTCAGCCTGGGAACTTCCAATCCCACTCTGCCTGGGAACCAGCACTCCACTCAGCCTGGGCACCTCCACTCCACTCAGCCTGGGTACATTCACTCCACTCAGCCTTGGCACTTCCAGTCCCACTCTGCCAGGGAACCCGAACTCCACTCAGCCTGGGCACCTCCACTCCACTCAGCCTGGGCACATTCACTCCACTCAGCCTGGGCACTTCCAATCCCACTCTGCCTGGGAACCTGCACTCCACTCAGCCTGGGCACCTCCACTCCACTCAGCCTGGGTACTTCCAATCCCACTCTGCTGGGAACCTGCACTCCACTCAGCCTGGGAACCTCCACTCCACGCAGCCTGGGCACATTCACTCCACTCAGCCAGGGCACTTCCAGTCCCTCTCTGCCTGGGAACCCCAACTCCACTCAGCCTGGGCACTTCCAATCCCACTCTGCCTGGGAACCTGCACTCCACTCAGCCTGGGCACCTCCACTCAGCCTGGGCACCTCCACTCCATTCAGCCTGGGCACATTCACTCCACTCAGCCTGGGCACTTTCAGTCACACTCTGCCTGGGAACCTGCACTCCACTCAGCCTGGGCACCTCCACTCCACTCAGCCTGGGTACATTCACTCCACTCAGCCTTGGCACTTCCAGTCCCACTCTGCCAGGGAACCCGAACTCCACTCAGCCTGGGCACCTCCACTCCACTCAGCCTGGGCACATTCACTCCACTCAGCCTGGGCACTTCCAATCCCACTCTGCCTGGGAACCTGCACTCCACTCAGCCTGGGCACCTCCACTCCACTCAGCCTGGGTACTTCCAATCCCACTCTGCTGGGAACCTGCACTCCACTCAGCCTGGGAACCTCCACTCCACGCAGCCTGGGCACATTCACTCCACTCAGCCAGGGCACTTCCAGTCCCTCTCTGCCTGGGAACCCCAACTCCACTCAGCCTGGGCACCTCCACTCCACTCAGCCTGGGCACATTCACTCCACTCTGTCTAGGCACATTGACTCCCATTCAGCCTGGGAACATTCACTCCCCTCAGCCTGGGCACATTCACTCCACTCAGCCTGGGCACTTCCAGTCCCACTCTGCCTGGGAACCTGCACTCCACTCAGCCTGGGCACCTCCAATCCACTCAGCCTGGGCACATTCTCTCCAGTCAGCCTGGGCACATTCACTCCACTCAGCCTGGGCACATTCACTCCACTCAGCCTGGGCACATTCACTCCACTCAGCCAGGGCACATTCACTGCACTCAGCCTGGGCACTTCCAGTCCCACTCTGCCCAGGAACCTCCACTCCCACTCTGACTGGGAACCTCCGCTACTCCTCTCCACACCCGGCTCTCCACCCGACTCGCGGGGGCCCACTCTTAAGCCCTCCCGCCGCAAGTTATAGGCCCTTTGCCCGGGCGGAAAGTGAACCGCGGAACTGTGTCCCGCCCTCAATTCTCGTCCGATCGGAACGCGGTTTGGACCCGTTCTCCTGGGCGGCCTCGCAGCCCCACCAGACCCAGCTAGTTAGCTCCAAAAGGCCGCCCCGAGCACGGGGAGGTGTGACACTTGACGCTTTGGCGCAACGGTGCCCGCGCCACGAGCCAAAAAGCGCCCCCCTCTCTCCGCGCCCATTCAAGGCAATGGGGAAACGCACGTTTCGGGCTCCGGCGGCCGGGCACATTCACTCGACTCTGTCTAGGCACATTGACTCCCATTCAGCCTGGGCACATTCACTCCACTCCGCCTGGGCACATCCAGTCCCACTCTGCCTGGGAACCTGCACTCCACTCGGCCTGGGCACCTCCACTCCACTCAGCCTGGGCACATTCACTCCACTCAGCCTGGGCACTTCCAATCCCACTCTGCCTGGGAACCTGCACTCCACTCAGCCTGGGCACCTCCACTCAGCCTGGGCACCTCCACTCCATTCAGCCTGGGCACATTCACTCCACTCAGCCTGGGCACTTTCAGTCACACTCTGCCTGGGAACCTGCACTCCACTCGGCCTGGGCATCTCCACTCCACTCAGCCTGGGCACATTCACTCCACTCAGCCTTGGCACTTCCAGTCCCACTCTGCCAGGGAACCCCAACTCCACTCAGCCTGGGCACCTCCACTCCACTCAGCCTGGGCACATTCACTCCACTCAGCCTGGGCACTTCCAGTCCCACTCTGCCAGGGAACCCCAACTCCACTCAGCCTGGGCACCTCCACTCCACTCAGCCTGGGCACATTCACTCCACTCAGCCTGAGCACTTCCAGTCCCACTCTGCCAGGGAACCTGCACTCCACTCAGCCTGGGCACCTCCACTCCATTCAGCCTGGGCACATTCACTCCACTCAGCCTGGGCACTTCCAGTCCCACTCTGCCTGGGAACCTGCACTCCACTCAGCCTGGGCACCTCCACTCCACTCAGCCTGGGTACGTTCACTCCACTCAGCCTGGGCACATTCAATCCACTCAGCCTGGGCACATTCACTCCACTCAGCCTGGGCACTTCCAGTCCCACTCTGCTGGGAACCTGCACTCCACTCAGCCTGGGAACCTCCATTCCACGCAGCCTGGGCACATTCACTGCACTCAGCCTGGGCACTTCCAATCCCACTCTGCCAGGGAACCTGCACTCCACTCAGCCTGGGCACATGCAATCCACTCAGCCTGGGGACATTCACTCCACTCAGCCTGGGAACTTCCAATCCCACTCTGCCTGGGAACCAGCACTCCACTCAGCCTGGGCACCTCCACTCCACTCAGCCTGGGTACATTCACTCCACTCAGCCTTGGCACTTCCAGTCCCACTCTGCCAGGGAACCCGAACTCCACTCAGCCTGGGCACCTCCACTCCACTCAGCCTGGGCACATTCACTCCACTCAGCCTGGGCACTTCCAATCCCACTCTGCCTGGGAACCTGCACTCCACTCAGCCTGGGCACCTCCACTCCACTCAGCCTGGGTACTTCCAATCCCACTCTGCTGGGAACCTGCACTCCACTCAGCCTGGGAACCTCCACTCCACGCAGCCTGGGCACATTCACTCCACTCAGCCAGGGCACTTCCAGTCCCTCTCTGCCTGGGAACCCCAACTCCACTCAGCCTGGGCACCTCCACTCCACTCAGCCTGGGCACATTCACTCCACTCTGTCTAGGCACATTGACTCCCATTCAGCCTGGGAACATTCACTCCCCTCAGCCTGGGCACATTCACTCCACTCAGCCTGGGCACTTCCAGTCCCACTCTGCCTGGGAACCTGCACTCCACTCAGCCTGGGCACCTCCAATCCACTCAGCCTGGGCACATTCTCTCCAGTCAGCCTGGGCACATTCACTCCACTCAGCCTGGGCACATTCACTCCACTCAGCCTGGGCACATTCACTCCACTCAGCCAGGGCACATTCACTCCACTCAGCCTGGGCACTTCCAGTCCCACTCTGCCCAGGAACCTCCACTCCCACTCTGACTGGGAACCTCCGCTACTCCTCTCCACACCCGGCTCTCCACCCGACTCGCGGGGGCCCACTCTTAAGCCCTCCCGCCGCAAGTTATAGGCCCTTTGCCCGGGCGGAAAGTGAACCGCGGAACTGTGTCCCGCCCTCAATTCTCGTCCGATCGGAACGCGGTTTGGACCCGTTCTCCTGGGCGGCCTCGCAGCCCCACCAGACCCAGCTAGTTAGCTCCAAGGGGCCGCCCCGAGCACGGGGAGGTGTGACACTTGACGCTTTGGCGCAACGGTGCCCGCGCCACGAGCCAAAAAGCGCCCCCCTCTCTCCGCGCCCATTCAAGGCAATGGGGAAACGCACGTTTCGGGCTCCGGCGGCCAGGCACATTCACTCGACACTGTCTAGGCACATTGACTCCCATTCAGCCTGGGCACATTCACTCCACTCCGCCTGGGCACTTCCAGTCCCACTCTGCCTGGGAACCTGAACTCCACTCGGCCTGGGCACCTCCACTCCACTCAGCCTGGGCACATTCACTCCACTCAGCCTGGGCACTTCCAATCCCACTCTGCCTGGGAACCTGCACTCCACTCAGCCTGGGCACCTCCACTCAGCCTGGGCACCTCCACTCCATTCAGCCTGCGCACATTCACTCCACTCAGCCTGGGCACTTTCAGTCACACTCTGCCTGGGAACCTGCACTCCACTCGGCCTGGGCATCTCCACTCCACTCAGCCTGGGCACATTCACTCCACTCAGCCTTGGCACTTCCAGTCCCACTCTGCCAGGGAACCCCAACTCCACTCAGCCTGGGCACCTCCACTCCACTCAGCCTGGGCACATTCACTCCACTCAGCCTGGGCACTTCCAGTCCCACTCTGCCTGGGAACCTGCACTCCACTCAGCCTGGGCACCTCCACTCCATTCAGCCTGGGCACATTCACTCCACTCAGCCTGGGCACTTCCAGTCCCACTCTGCCTGGGAACCTGCACTCCACTCAGCCTGGGCACCTCCACTCCACTCAGCCTGGGTATATTCACTCCACTCAGCCTGGGCACATTCAATCCACTCAGCCTGGGCACATTCACTCCACTCAGCCTGGGCACTTCCAGTCCCACTCTGCTGGGAACCTGCACTCCACTCAGCCTGGGAACCTCCACTCCACGCAGCCTGGGCACATTCACTGCACTCAGCCTGGGCACTTCCAATCCCACTCTGCCAGGGAACCTGCACTCCACTCAGCCTGGGCACATGCAATCCACTCAGCCTGGGGACATTCACTCCACTCAGCCTGGGAACTTCCAATCCCACTCTGCCTGGGAACCAGCACTCCACTCAGCCTGGGCACCTCCACTCCACTCAGCCTGGGTACATTCACTCCACTCAGCCTTGGCACTTCCAGTCCCACTCTGCCAGGGAACCCGAACTCCACTCAGCCTGGGCACCTCCACTCCACTCAGCCTGGGAACATTCACTCCACTCAGCCTGGGCACTTCCAATCCCACTCTGCCTGGGAACCTGCACTCCACTCAGCCTGGGCACCTCCACTCCACTCAGCCTGGGTACTTCCAATCCCACTCTGCTGGGAACCTGCACTCCACTCAGCCTGGGAACCTCCACTCCACGCAGCCTGGGCACATTCACTCCACTCAGCCAGGGCACTTCCAGTCCCTCTCTGCCTGGGAACCCCAACTCCACTCAGCCTGGGCACCTCCACTCCACTCAGCCTGGGCACATTCACTCCACTCTGTCTAGGCACATTGACTCCCATTCAGCCTGGGAACATTCACTCCCCTCAGCCTGGGCACATTCACTCCACTCAGCCTGGGCACTTCCAGTCCCACTCTGCCTGGGAACCTGCACTCCACTCAGCCTGGGCACCTCCAATCCACTCAGCCTGGGCACATTCTCTCCAGTCAGCCTGGGCACATTCACTCCACTCAGCCTGGGCACATTCACTCCACTCAGCCTGGGCACATTCACTCCACTCAGCCAGGGCACATTCACTGCACTCAGCCTGGGCACTTCCAGTCCCACTCTGCCCAGGAACCTCCACTCCCACTCTGACTGGGAACCTCCGCTACTCCTCTCCACACCCGGCTCTCCACCCGACTCGCGGGGGCCCACTCTTAAGCCCTCCCGCCGCAAGTTATAGGCCCTTTGCCCGGGCGGAAAGTGAACCGCGGAACTGTGTCCCGCCCTCAATTCTCGTCCGATCGGAACGCGGTTTGGACCCGTTCTCCTGGGCGGCCTCGCAGCCCCACCAGACCCAGCTAGTTAGCTCCAAGGGGCCGCCCCGAGCACGGGGAGGTGTGACACTTGACGCTTTGGCGCAACGGTGCCCGCGCCACGAGCCAAAAAGCGCCCCCCTCTCTCCGCGCCCATTCAAGGCAATGGGGAAACGCACGTTTCGGGCTCCGGCGGCCGGGCACATTCACTCGACTCTGTCTAGGCACATTGACTCCCATTCAGCCTGGGCACATTCACTCCACTCCGCCTGGGCACTTCCAGTCCCACTCTGCCTGGGAACCTGCACTCCACTCGGCCTGGGCACCTCCACTCCACTCAGCCTGGGGACATTCACTCCACTCAGCCTGGGAACTTCCAATCCCACTCTGCCTGGGAACCAGCACTCCACTCAGCCTGGGCACCTCCACTCCACTCAGCCTGGGTACATTCACTCCACTCAGCCTTGGCACTTCCAGTCCCACTCTGCCAGGGAACCCGAACTCCACTCAGCCTGGGCACCTCCACTCCACTCAGCCTGGGCACATTCACTCCACTCAGCCTGGGCACTTCCAATCCCACTCTGCCTGGGAACCTGCACTCCACTCAGCCTGGGCACCTCCACTCCACTCAGCCTGGGTACTTCCAATCCCACTCTGCTGGGAACCTGCACTCCACTCAGCCTGGGAACCTCCACTCCACGCAGCCTGGGCACATTCACTCCACTCAGCCAGGGCACTTCCAGTCCCTCTCTGCCTGGGAACCCCAACTCCACTCAGCCTGGGCACCTCCACTCCACTCAGCCTGGGCACATTCACTCCACTCTGTCTAGGCACATTGACTCCCATTCAGCCTGGTAACATTCACTCCCCTCAGCCTGGGCACATTCACTCCACTCAGCCTGGGCACTTCCAGTCCCACTCTGCCTGGGAACCTGCACTCCACTCAGCCTGGGCACCTCCAATCCACTCAGCCTGGGCACATTCTCTCCAGTCAGCCTGGGCACATTCACTCCACTCAGCCTGGGCACATTCACTCCACTCAGCCTGGGCACATTCACTCCACTCAGCCAGGGCACATTCACTGCACTCAGCCTGGGCACTTCCAGTCCCACTCTGCCCAGGAACCTCCACTCCCACTCTGACTGGGAACCTCCGCTACTCCTCTCCACACCCGGCTCTCCACCCGACTCGCGGGGGCCCACTCTTAAGCCCTCCCGCCGCAAGTTATAGGCCCTTTGCCCGGGCGGAAAGTGAACCGCGGAACTGTGTCCCGCCCTCAATTCTCGTCCGATCGGAACGCGGTTTGGACCCGTTCTCCTGGGCGGCCTCGCAGCCCCACCAGACCCAGCTAGTTAGCTCCAAGGGGCCGCCCCGAGCACGGGGAGGTGTGACACTTGACGCTTTGGCGCAACGGTGCCCGCGCCACGAGCCAAAAAGCGCCCCCCTCTCTCCGCGCCCATTCAAGGCAATGGGGAAACGCACGTTTCGGGCTCCGGCGGCCGGGCACATTCACTCGACTCTGTCTAGGCACATTGACTCCCATTCAGCCTGGGCACATTCACTCCACTCCGCCTGGGCACTTCCAGTCCCACTCTGCCTGGGAACCTGCACTCCACTCGGCCTGGGCACCTCCACTCCACTCAGCCTGGGCACATTCACTCCACTCAGCCTGGGCACTTCCAATCCCACTCTGCCTGGGAACCTGCACTCCACTCAGCCTGGGCACCTCCACTCAGCCTGGGCACCTCCACTCCATTCAGCCTGGGCACATTCACTCCACTCAGCCTGGGCACTTTCAGTCACACTCTGCCTGGGAACCTGCACTCCACTCGGCCTGGGCATCTCCACTCCACTCAGCCTGGGCACATTCACTCCACTCAGCCTTGGCACTTCCAGTCCCACTCTGCCAGGGAACCCCAACTCCACTCAGCCTGGGCACCTCCACTCCACTCAGCCTGGGCACATTCACTCCACTCAGCCTGGGCACTTCCAGTCCCACTCTGCCTGGGAACCTGCACTCCACTCAGCCTGGGCACCTCCACTCCATTCAGCCTGGGCACATTCACTCCACTCAGCCTGGGCACTTCCAGTCCCACTCTGCCTGGGAACCTGCACTCCACTCAGCCTGGGCACCTCCACTCCACTCAGCCTGGGTACATTCACTCCACTCAGCCTGGGCACATTCAATCCACTCAGCCTGGGCACATTCACTCCACTCAGCCTGGGCACTTCCAGTCCCACTCTGCTGGGAACCTGCACTCCACTCAGCCTGGGAACCTCCACTCCACGCAGCCTGGGCACATTCACTGCACTCAGCCTGGGCACTTCCAATCCCACTCTGCCAGGGAACCTGCACTCCACTCAGCCTGGGCACATGCAATCCACTCAGCCTGGGGACATTCACTCCACTCAGCCTGGGAACTTCCAATCCCACTCTGCCTGGGAACCAGCACTCCACTCAGCCTGGGCACCTCCACTCCACTCAGCCTGGGTACATTCACTCCACTCAGCCTTGGCACTTCCAGTCCCACTCTGCCAGGGAACCCCAACTCCACTCAGCCTGGGCACCTCCACTCCACTCAGCCTGGGCACATTCACTCCACTCAGCCTGGGCACTTCCAATCCCACTCTGCCTGGGAACCTGCACTCCACTCAGCCTGGGCACCTCCACTCCACTCAGCCTGGGTACTTCCAATCCCACTCTGCTGGGAACCTGCACTCCACTCAGCCTGGGAACCTCCACTCCACGCAGCCTGGGCACATTCACTCCACTCAGCCAGGGCACTTCCAGTCCCTCTCTGCCTGGGAACCCCAACTCCACTCAGCCTGGGCACCTCCACTCCACTCAGCCTGGGCACATTCACTCCACTCTGTCTAGGCACATTGACTCCCATTCAGCCTGGGAACATTCACTCCCCTCAGCCTGGGCACATTCACTCTACCCAGCCTGGGCACTTCCAGTCCCACTCTGCCTGGGAACCTGCACTCCACTCAGCCTGGGCACCTCCAATCCACTCAGCCTGGGCACATTCTCTCCAGTCAGCCTGGGCACATTCACTCCACTCAGCCTGGGCACATTCACTCCACTCAGCCTGGGCACTTCCAATCCCACTCTGCCTGGGTGCCTGCACTCCACTCAGCCTGGGCACCTCCACTCCACTCAGCCTGGCCATATTCACTCCACTCAGCCAGGGCACATTCACTCCACTCAGCCTGGGCACTTCCAGTCCCACTCTGCCCAGGAACCTCCACTCCCACTCTGACTGGGAACCTCCGCTACTCCTCTCCACACCCGGCTCTCCACCCGACTCGCGGGGGCCCACTCTTAAGCCCTCCCGCCGCAAGTTATAGGCCCTTTGCCCGGGCGGAACGTGAACCGCGGAACTGTGTCCCGCCCTCAATTCTCGTCCGATCGGAACGCGGTTTGGACCCGTTCTCCTGGGCGGTCTCGCAGCCCCTCCAGACCCAGCCAGTTAGCTCCAAGGGGCCGCCCCGAGCACGGGGAGGTGTGACACTTGACGCTTTGGCGCAACGGTGCCCGCGCCACGAGCCAAAAAGCGCCCCCTCTCTCCGCGCCCATTCAAGGCAATGGGGAAACGCACGTTTCGGGCTCCGGCGGCCGGGCAAATTCACTCCACTCTGTCTAGGCACATTGACTCCCATTAAGCCTGGGCACATTCACTCCACTCCGCCTGGGCACTTCCAGTCCCACTCTGCCTGGGAACCTGCACTCCACTCGGCCTGGGCACCTCCACTCCACTCAGGCTGGGCACATTCACTCCACTCAGCCTGGGCACTTCCAATCCCACTCTGCCAGGGAACCTGCACTCCACTCAGCCTGGGCACATGCAATCCACTCAGCCTGGGGACATTCACTCCACTCAGCCTGGGAACTTCCAATCCCACTCTGCCTGGGAACCAGCACTCCACTCAGCCTGGGCACCTCCACTCCACTCAGCCTGGGTACATTCACTCCACTCAGCCTTGGCACTTCCAGTCCCACTCTGCCAGGGAACCCCAACTCCACTCAGCCTGGGCACCTCCACTCCACTCAGCCTGGGCACATTCACTCCACTCAGCCTGGGCACTTCCAATCCCACTCTGCCTGGGAACCTGCACTCCACTCAGCCTGGGCACCTCCACTCCACTCAGCCTGGGTACATTCACTCCACTCAGCCTGGGCACTTCCAATCCCACTCTGCCTGGGAACCTGCACTCCACTCAGCCTGGGCACCTCCACTCCATTCAGCCTGGGCACATTCACTCCACTCAGGCTGGGCACTTCCAGTCCCACTCTGCCTGGGAACCTGCACTCCACTCAGCATGGGCAGCTCCACTCCACTCAGCCTGGGCACATTCACTCCACTCAGCCTGGGCACATTCACTCCACTCAGCCTGGGCACATTCACTCCACTCAGCCTGGGCACTTCCAGTCCCACTCTGCTGGGAACCTGCACTCCACTCAGCCTGGGAACCTCCACTCCACGCAGCCTGGGCACATTCACTCCACTCAGCCAGGGCACTTCCAGTCCCTCTCTGCCTGGGAACCCCAACTCCACTCAGCCTGGGCACCTCCACTCCACTCCGCCTGGGCACTTCCAGTCCCACTCCATTCAGCCTGGGAACCTGCACTCCACTCGGCCTGGGCACCTCCACTCCACTCAGCCTGGGTACATTCACTCCACTCAGCCTGGGCACTTCCAATCCCACTCTGCCTGGGAACCTGCACTCCACTCAGCCTGGGCACCTCCACTCCATTCAGCCAGGGCACATTCACTCCACTCAGCCTGGGCACTTCCAGTCCCACTCTGCCTGGGAACCTGCACTCCACTCAGCATGGGCACCTCCACTCCACTCAGCCTGGGCACATTCACTCCACTCAGCCTGGGCACATTCACTCCACTCAGCCTGGGCACATTCACTCCACTCAGCCTGGGAACTTCCAGTCCCACTCTGCTGGGAACCTGCACTCCACTCAGCCTGGGAACCTCCACTCCACGCAGCCTGGGCACATTCACTCCACTCAGCCAGGGCACTTCCAGTCCCTCTCTGCCTGGGAACCCCAACTCCACTCAGCCTGGGCACCTCCACTCCACTCCGCCTGGGCACTTCCAGTCCCACTCTGCCTGGGAACCTGCACTCCACTCGGCCTGGGCACCTCCACTCCACTCAGCCTGGGTACATTCACTCCACTCAGCCTGGGCACTTCCAATCCCACTCTGCCTGAGAACCTGCACTCCACTCAGCCTGGGCACCTCCACTCCATTCAGCCTGGGCACATTCACTCCACTCAGCCTGGGCACTTCCAGTCCCACTCTGCCTGGGAACCTGCACTCCACTCAGCCTGGGCACCTCCACTCCACTCAGCCTGGGCACATTCACTCCACTCAGCCTGGGCACATTCACTCCACTCAGCCTGGGCACATTCACTCCACTCAGCCTGGGCACTTCCAGTCCCACTCTGCTGGGAACCTGCACTCCACTCAGCCTGGGAACCTCCACTCCACGCAGCCTGGGCACATTCACTCCACTCAGCCAGGGCACTTCCAGTCCCTCTCTGCCTGGGAACCCCAACTCCACTCAGCCTGGGCACCTCCACTCCACTCCGCCTGGGCACTTCCAGTCCCACTCTGCCTGGGAACCTGCACTCCACTCGGCCTGGGCACCTCCACTCCACTCAGCCTGGGCACATTCACTCCACTCAGCCTGGGCACTTCCAATCCCACTCTGCCAGGGAACCTGCACTCCACTCAGCCTGGGCACATGCAATCCACTCAGCCTGGGGACATTCACTCCACTCAGCCTGGGAACTTCCAATCCCACTCTGCCTGGGAACCAGCACTCCACTCAGCCTGGGCACATTCACTCCACTCAGCCTGGGTACATTCACTCCACTCAGCCTTGGCACTTCCAGTCCCACTCTGCCAGGGAACCCCAACTCCACTCAGCCTGGGCACCTCCACTCCACTCAGCCTGGGCACATTCACTCCACTCAGCCTGGGCACTTCCAATCCCACTCTGCCTGGGAACCTGCACTCCACTCAGCCTGGGCACCTCCACTCCACTCAGCCTGGGTACATTCACTCCACTCAGCCTGGGCACTTCCAATCCCACTCTGCCTGGGAACCTGCACTCCACTCAGCCTCGGCACCTCCACTCCATTCAGCCTGGGCACATTCACTCCACTCAGCCTAGGCACTTCCAGTCCCACTATGCCTGGGAACCTGCACTCCACTCAGCCTGGGCACCTCCACTCCACTCAGCCTGGGCACATTCACTCCACTCAGCCTGGGCACATTCACTCCACTCAGCCTGGGCACTTCCAGTCCCACTCTGCTGGGAACCTGCACTCCACTCAGCCTGGGAACCTCCACTCCACGCAGCCTGGGCACATTCACTCCACTCAGCCAGGGCACTTCCAGTCCCTCTCTGCCTGGGAACCCCAACTCCACTCAGCCTGGGCACCTCCACTCCACTCCGCCTGGGCACTTCCAGTCCCACTCCATTCAGCCTGGGAACCTGCACTCCACTCGGCCTGGGCACCTCCACTCCACTCAGCCTGGGTACATTCACTCCACTCAGCCTGGGCACTTCCAATCCCACTCTGCCTGGGAACCTGCACTCCACTCAGCCTGGGCACCTCCACTCCATTCAGCCAGGGCACATTCACTCCACTCAGCCTGGGCACTTCCAGTCCCACTCTGCCTGGGAACCTGCACTCCACTCAGCATGGGCACCTCCACTCCACTCAGCCTGGGCACATTCACTCCACTCAGCCTGGGCACATTCACTCCACTCAGCCTGGGCACATTCACTCCACTCAGCCTGGGAACTTCCAGTCCCACTCTGCTGGGAACCTGCACTCCACTCAGCCTGGGAACCTCCACTCCACGCAGCCTGGGCACATTCACTCCACTCAGCCAGGGCACTTCCAGTCCCTCTCTGCCTGGGAACCCCAACTCCACTCAGCCTGGGCACCTCCACTCCACTCCGCCTGGGCACTTCCAGTCCCACTCTGCCTGGGAACCTGCACTCCACTCGGCCTGGGCACCTCCACTCCACTCAGCCTGGGTACATTCACTCCACTCAGCCTGGGCACTTCCAATCCCACTCTGCCTGAGAACCTGCACTCCACTCAGCCTGGGCACCTCCACTCCATTCAGCCTGGGCACATTCACTCCACTCAGCCTGGGCACTTCCAGTCCCACTCTGCCTGGGAACCTGCACTCCACTCAGCCTGGGCACCTCCACTCCACTCAGCCTGGGCACATTCACTCCACTCAGCCTGGGCACATTCACTCCACTCAGCCTGGGCACATTCACTCCACTCAGCCTGGGCACTTCCAGTCCCACTCTGCTGGGAACCTGCACTCCACTCAGCCTGGGAACCTCCACTCCACGCAGCCTGGGCACATTCACTCCACTCAGCCAGGGCACTTCCAGTCCCTCTCTGCCTGGGAACCCCAACTCCACTCAGCCTGGGCACCTCCACTCCACTCCGCCTGGGCACTTCCAGTCCCACTCTGCCTGGGAACCTGCACTCCACTCGGCCTGGGCACCTCCACTCCACTCAGCCTGGGCACATTCACTCCACTCAGCCTGGGCACTTCCAATCCCACTCTGCCAGGGAACCTGCACTCCACTCAGCCTGGGCACATGCAATCCACTCAGCCTGGGGACATTCACTCCACTCAGCCTGGGAACTTCCAATCCCACTCTGCCTGGGAACCAGCACTCCACTCAGCCTGGGCACCTCCACTCCACTCAGCCTGGGTACATTCACTCCACTCAGCCTTGGCACTTCCAGTCCCACTCTGCCAGGGAACCCCAACTCCACTCAGCCTGGGCACCTCCACTCCACTCAGCCTGGGCACATTCACTCCACTCAGCCTGGGCACTTCCAATCCCACTCTGCCTGGGAACCTGCACTCCACTCAGCCTGGGCACCTCCACTCCACTCAGCCTGGGTACATTCACTCCACTCAGCCTGGGCACTTCCAATCCCACTCTGCCTGGGAACCTGCACTCCACTCAGCCTCGGCACCTCCACTCCATTCAGCCTGGGCACATTCACTCCACTCAGCCTAGGCACTTCCAGTCCCACTATGCCTGGGAACCTGCACTCCACTCAGCCTGGGCACCTCCACTCCACTCAGCCTGGGCACATTCACTCCACTCAGCCTGGGCACATTCACTCCACTCAGCCTGGGCACTTCCAGTCCCACTCTGCCAGGGAACCCCAACTCCACTCAGCCTGGGCACCTCCACTCCACTCAGCCTGGGCACATTCACTCCACTCAGCCTGGGCACTTCCAATCCCACTCTGCCTGGGAACCTGCACTCCACTCAGCCTGGGCACCTCCACTCCACTCAGCCTGGGTACATTCACTCCACTCAGCCTGGGCACTTCCAATCCCACTCTGCCTGGGAACCTGCACTCCACTCAGCCTCGGCACCTCCACTCCATTCAGCCTGGGCACATTCACTCCACTCAGCCTAGGCACTTCCAGTCCCACTATGCCTGGGAACCTGCACTCCACTCAGCCTGGGCACCTCCACTCCACTCAGCCTGGGCACATTCACTCCACTCTGCCTGGGCACATTCACTCCACTCAGCCTGGGCACATTCACTCCACTAAGCCTGGGCACTTCCAGTCCCACTCTGCTGGGAACCTGCACTCCACTCAGCCTGGGAACCTCCACTCCACGCAGCCTGGGCACATTCACTCCACTAAGCCAGGGCACTTCCAGTCCCTCTCTGCCTGGGAACCCCAACTCCACTCAGCCTGGGCACCTCCACTCCACTCAGCCTGGGCACATTCACTCCACTCTGTCTAGGCACATTGACTCCCATTCAGCCTGGGAACATTCACTCCACTCAGCCTGGGCACATTCACTCCACTCAGCCTGGGCACTTCCAGTCCCACTCTGCCTGGGAACCTGCACTCCACTCAGCCTGGGCACCTCCAATCCACTCAGCCTGGGCACATTCTCTCCACTCAGCCTGGGCACATTCACTCCACTCAGCCTGGGCACATTCACTCCACTCAGCCTGGGCACATTCACTCCACTCTGCCTGGGCACTTTCAGTCCCACTCTGCCTGGGAACCTGCACTCCATTCAGCCTGGGCACATGCAATCCACTCAGCCTGGGGACATTCACTCCACTCAGCCTGGGCACTTCCAATCCCACTCTGCCAGGGAACCTGCACTCCACTCAGCCTGGGAACATGCAATCCACTCAGCCTGGGGACATTCACTCCACTCAGCCTGGGAACTTCCAATCCCACTCTGCCTGGGAACCAGCACTCCACTCAGCCTGGGCACCTCCACTCCACTCAGCCTGGGTACATTCACTCCACTCAGCCTTGGCACTTCCAGTCCCACTCTGCCAGGGAACCCCAACTCCACTCAGCCTGGGCACCTCCACTCCACTCAGCCTGGGCACATTCACTCCACTCAGCCTGGGCACTTCCAATCCCACTCTGCCTGGGAACCTGCACTCCACTCAGCCTGGGCACCTCCACTCCACTCAGCCTGGGTACTTCCAATCCCACTCTGCTGGGAACCTGCACTCCACTCAGCCTGGGAACCTGCACTCCACTCAGCCTGGGCAGCTCCACTCCATTCAGCCTGGGCACATTCACTCCACTCAGCCTGGGCACTTCCAGTCCCACTCTGCCTGGGAACCTGCACTCCACTCAGCCTGGGCACCTCCACTCCACTCAGCCTGGGCACATTCACTCCACTCAGCCTGGGCACATTCACTCCACTCAGCCTGGGCACATTCACTCCACTCAGCCTGGGCACTTCCAGTCCCACTCTGCTGGGAACCTGCACTCCACTCAGCCTGGGAACCTCCACTCCACGCAGCCTGGGCACATTCACTCCACTCAGCCAGGGCACTTCCAGTCCCTCTCTGCTTGGGAACCCCAACTCCACTCAGCCTTGGCACCTCCACTCCACTCAGCCTGGGCACATTCACTCCACTCTGTCTAGGCACTTTGACTCCCATTCAGCCTGGGAACATTCACTCCACTCAGCCTGGGCACATTCACTCCACTCAGCCTGGGCACTTCCAGTCCCACTCTGCCTGGGAACCTGCACTCCACTCAGCCTGGGCACCTCCACTCCACTCAGCCTGGGCACATTCACTCCACTCAGCCTGGGCACTTCCAATCCCACTCAGCCTGGGCACATTCACTCCACTCAGCCTGGGCACCTCCACTCCACTCAGCCTGGGCACATTCACTCCACTCTGCCTGGGCACATTCACTCCACTCAGCCTGGGCACATTCACACCACTCAGCCTGGGCACTTCCAGTCCCACTCTGCTGGGAACCTGCACTCCACTCAGCCTGGGCACCTCCACTCCACTCAGCCTTGGTACATTCACTCCACTCAGCCTTGGCACTTCCAGTCCCACTCTGCCAGGGTACCCCAACTCCACTCAGCCTGGCACCTCCACTCCACTCAGCCTGGGCACATTCACTGCACTCAGCCTTGGCACTTCCAATCCCACTCTGCCAGGGAACCTGCACTCCACTCAGCCTGGGCACCTCCACTCCATTCAGCCTGGGCACATTCACTCCAATCCGCCTGGGCACTTCCAGTCCCACTCTGCCTGGGAACCTGCACTCCACTCGGTCTGGGCACCTCCACTCCACTCAGCCTGGGCACATTCACTCCACTCAGCCTTGGAACTTCCAGTCCCACTCTGCCAGGGAACCCCAACTCCACTCAGCCTGGTCACCTCCACTCCACTCAGCCTGGGCACATTCACTCCACTCAGCCTGGGCACATCCAATCCCACTCTGCCTTGGCACCTCCACTCCACTCAGCCTGGGCACATTCACTCCACTCAGCCTGGGCACTTCCAATCCCACTCTGCCTGGGTGCCTGCACTCCACTCAGCCTGGGCACCTCCACTCCACTCAGCCTGGCCACATTCACTCCACTCAGCCAGGGCACATTCACTCCACTCAGCCTGGGCACTTCCAGTCCCACTCTGCCCAGGAACCTCCACTCCCACTCTGACTGGGAACCTCCGCTACTCCTCTCCACACCCGGCTCTCCACCCGACTCGCGAGGGCCCACTCTTACGCCCTCCCGCCGCAAGTTATAGGCCCTTTGCCCGGGCGGAAAGTGAACCGCGGAACTGTGTCCCGCCCTCAATTCTCGTCCGATCGGAACACGGTTTGGACCCGTTCTCCTGGGCGGCCTCGCAGCCCCTCCAGACCCAGCTAGTTAGCTCCAAGGGGCCGCCCCGAGCACAGGGAGGTGTGACACTTGACGCTTTGGCGCAACGGTGCCCGCGCCACGAGCCAAAAAGCGCCCCCCCTCTCTCCGCGCCCATTCAAGGCAATGGGGAAAGGCACGTTTCGGGCTCCCATTCAGCCTGGGCACATTCACTCCACTCTGTCTAGGCACATTGACTCCCATTCAGCCTGGGCACTTTCACTCCACTCCGCCTGGGCACTTCCAGTCCCACTCTGCCTGGGAACCTGCACTCCACTCGGCCTGGGCACCTCCACTCCACTCAGCCTGGGCACATTCACTCCACTCAGCCTGGGCACTTCCAATCCCACTCTGCCTGGGAACCTCCACTCCATTCAGCCTGGGCACATTCACTCCACTCAGCCTGGGCACTTTCAGTCACACTCTGCCTGGGAACCTGCACTCCACTCGGCCTGGGCATCTCCACTCCACTCAGCCTGGGCACATTCACTCCACTCAGCCTTGGCACTTCCAGTCCCACTCTGCCAGGGACCCCCAACTCCACTCAGCCTGGGCACCTCCACTCCACTCAGCCTGGGCACATTCACTCCACTCAGCCTGGGCACTTCCAGTCCCACTCTGCCAGGGACCCCCAACTCCACTCAGCCTGGGCACCTCCACTCCACTCAGCCTGGGCACATTCACTCCACTCTGTCTAGGCACATTGACTCCCATTCAGCCTGGGCACATTCACTCCACTCCGCCTGGGCACTTCCAGTCCCACTCTGCCTGGGAACCTGCACTCCACTCGGCCTGGGCACCTCCACTCCACTCAGCCTGGGCACATTCACTCCACTCAGCCTGGGCACTTCCAATCCCACTCTGCCTGGGAACCTGCACTCCACTCAGCCTGGGCACCTCCACTCAGCCTGGGCACCTCCACTCCATTCAGCCTGGGCACATTCACTCCACTCAGCCTGGGCACTTTCAGTCACACTCTGCCTGGGAACCTGCACTCCACTCGGCCTGGGAACCTGCACTCCACTCAGCCTGGGCACCTCCACTCCACTCAGCCTCGGCACATTCACTCCACTCTGCCTGGGCACATTCACTCCACTCAGCCTGGGCACATTCACTCCACTCAGCCTGGGCACTTCCGATCCCACTCTGCCAGGAAACCTGCACTCCACTCAGCCTGGGCACCTCCACTCCACTCAGCCTGGGTACATTCACTCCACTCAGCCTTGGCACTTCCAGTCCCACTCTGCCAGGGAACCCGAACTCCACTCAGCCTGGGCACCTCCACTCCACTCAGCCTGGGCACATTCACTCCACTCAGCCTGGGCTCTTCCAATCCCACTCTGCCTGGGAACCTGCACTCCACTCAGCCTGGGCACCTCCACTCCACTCAGCCTGGGTACTTCCAATCCCACTCTGCTGGGAACCTGCACTCCACTCAGCCTGGGAACCTCCACTCCACGCAGCCTGGCCACATTCACTCCACTCAGCCAGGGCACTTCCAGTCCCTCTCTGCCTGGGAACCCCAACTCCACTCAGCCTGGGCACCTCCACTCCACTCAGCCTGGGCACATTCACTCCACTCAGCCTGGGCACTTCCAATCCCACTCTGCCTGGGAACCTGCACTCCACTCAGCCTGGGCACCTCCACTCCACTCTGCCCAGGAACCTCCACTCCCACTCTGACTGGGAACCTCCGCTACTCCTCTCCACACCCGGCTCTCCACCCGACTCGCGGGGGCCCACTCTTAAGCCCTCCCGCCGCAAGTTATAGGCCCTTTGCCCGGGCGGAAAGTGAACCGCGGAACTGTGTCCCGCCCTCAATTCTCGTCCGATCGGAACGCGGTTTGGACCCGTTCTCCTGGGCGGCCTCGCAGCCCCACCAGACCCAGCTAGTTAGCTCCAAGGGGCCGCCCCGAGCACGGGGAGGTGTGACACTTGACGCTTTGGCGCAACGGTGCCCGCGCCACGAGCCAAAAAGCGCCCCCCTCTCTCCGCGCCCATTCAAGGCAATGGGGAAACGCACGTTTCGGGCTCCGGCGGCCGGGCACATTCACTCGACTCCGCCTGGGCACTTCCAGTCCCACTCTGCCTGGGAACCTGCACTCCACTCGGCCTGGGCACCTCCACTCCACTCAGCCTGGGCACATTCACTTCACTCAGCCTGGGCACTTCCAGTCCCACTCTGCCTGGGAACCTGCACTCCACTCGGCCTGGGCACCTCCACTCCACTCAGCCTGGGCACATTCACTCCACTCAGCCTGGGCACTTCCAATCCCACTCTGCCTGGGAACCTGCACTCCACTCAGCCTGGGCACCTCCACTCAGCCTGGGCACCTCCACTCCATTCAGCCTGGGCACATTCACTCCACTCAGCCTGGGCACTTTCAGTCACACTCTGCCTGGGAACCTGCACTCCACTCGGCCTGGGCATCTCCACTCCACTCAGCCTGGGCACATTCACTCCACTCAGCCTTGGCACTTCCAGTCCCACTCTGCCAGGGAACCCCAACTCCACTCAGCCTGGGCACCTCCACTCCACTCAGCCTGGGCACATTCACTCCACTCAGCCTGGGCACTTCCAGTCCCACTCTGCCTGGGAACCTGCACTCCACTCAGCCTGGGCACCTCCACTCCATTCAGCCTGGGCACATTCACTCCACTCAGCCTGGGCACTTCCAGTCCCACTCTGCCTGGGAACCTGCACTCCACTCAGCCTGGGCACCTCCACTCCACTCAGCCTGGGTACATTCACTCCACTCAGCCTGGGCACATTCAATCCACTCAGCCTGGGCACATTCACTCCACTCAGCCTGGGCACTTCCAGTCCCACTCTGCTGGGAACCTGCACTCCACTCAGCCTGGGAACCTCCACTCCACGCAGCCTGGGCACATTCACTGCACTCAGCCTGGGCACTTCCAGTCCCACTCTGCCAGGGAACCTGCACTCCATTCAGCCTGGGCACATGCAATCCACTCAGCCTGGGGACATTCACTCCACTCAGCCTCGGAACTTCCAATCCCACTCTGCCTGGGAACCAGCACTCCACTCAGCCTGGGCACCTCCACTCCACTCAGCCTGGGTACATTCACTCCACTCAGCCTTGGCACTTCCAGTCCCACTCTGCCTGGGAACCTGCACTCCACTCAGCCTGGGCACCTCCACTCCACTCAGCCTGGGTACTTCCAATCCCACTCTGCTGGGAACCTGCACTCCACTCAGCCTGGGAACCTCCACTCCACGCAGCCTGGGCACATTCACTCCACTCAGCCAGGGCACTTCCAGTCCCTCTCTGCCTAAGAACCCCAACTCCACTCAGCCTGGGCACCTCCACTCAGCCTGGGCACCTCCACTCCATTCAGCCTGGGCACATTCACTCCACTCAGCCTGGGCACTTTCAGTCACACTCTGCCTGGGAACCTGCACTCCACTCGGCCTGGGCATCTCCACTCCACTCAGCCTGGGGACATTCACTCCACTCAGCCTGGGAACTTCCAATCCCACTCTGCCTGGGAACCAGCACTCCACTCAGCCTGGGCACCTCCACTCCACTCAGCCTGGGTACATTCACTCCACTCAGCCTTGGCACTTCCAGTCCCACTCTGCCAGGGAACCCGAACTCCACTCAGCCTGGGCACCTCCAATCCACTCAGCCTGGGCACATTCTCTCCAGTCAGCCTGGGCACATTCACTCCACTCAGCCTGGGCACATTCACTCCACTCAGCCTGGGCACATTCACTCCACTCAGCCAGGGCACATTCACTCCACTCAGCCTGGGCACTTCCAGTCCCACTCTGCCCAGGAACCTCCACTCCCACTCTGACTGGGAACCTCCGCTACTCCTCTCCACACCCGGCTCTCCACCCGACTCGCGGGGGCCCACTCTTAAGCCCTCCCGCCGCAAGTTATAGGCCCTTTGCCCCGGGCGGAAAGTGAACCGCGGAACTGTGTCCCGCCCTCAATTCTCGTCCGATCGGAACGCGGTTTGGACCCGTTCTCCTGGGCGGCCTCGCAGCCCCACCAGACCCAGCTAGTTAGCTCCAAGGGGCCGCCCCGAGCACGGGGAGGTGTGACACTTGACGCTTTGGCGCAACGGTGCCCGCGCCACGAGCCAAAAAGCGCCCCCCTCTCTCCGCGCCCATTCAAGGCAATGGGGAAACGCACGTTTCGGGCTCCGGCGGCCGGGCACATTCACTCGACTCCGCCTGGGCACTTCCAGTCCCACTCTGCCTGGGAACCTGCACTCCACTCGGCCTGGGCACCTCCACTCCACTCAGCCTGGGCACATTCACTCCACTCAGCCTGGGCACTTCCAGTCCCACTCTGCCTGGGAACCTGCACTCCACTCGGCCTGGGCACCTCCACTCCACTCAGCCTGGGCACATTCACTCCACTCAGCCTGGGCACTTCCAATCCCACTCTGCCTGGGAACCTGCACTCCACTCAGCCTGGGCACCTCCACTCAGCCTGGGCACCTCCACTCCATTCAGCCTGGGCACATTCACTCCACTCAGCCTGGGCACTTTCAGTCACACTCTGCCTGGGAACCTGCACTCCACTCGGCCTGGGCATCTCCACTCCACTCAGCCTGGGCACATTCACTCCACTCAGCCTTGGCACTTCCAGTCCCACTCTGCCAGGGAACCCCAACTCCACTCAGCCTGGGCACCTCCACTCCACTCAGCCTGGGCACATTCACTCCACTCAGCCTGGGCACTTCCAGTCCCACTCTGCCTGGGAACCTGCACTCCACTCAGCCTGGGCACCTCCACTCCATTCAGCCTGGGCACATTCACTCCACTCAGCCTGGGCACTTCCAGTCCCACTCTGCCTGGGAACCTGCACTCCACTCAGCCTGGGCACCTCCACTCCACTCAGCCTGGGTACATTCACTCCACTCAGCCTGGGCACATTCAATCCACTCAGCCTGGGCACATTTACTCCACTCAGCCTGGGCACTTCCAGTCCCACTCTGCTGGGAACCTGCACTCCACTCAGCCTGGGAACCTCCACTCCACGCAGCCTGGGCACATTCACTGCACTCAGCCTGGGCACTTCCAGTCCCACTCTGCCAGGGAACCTGCACTCCATTCAGCCTGGGCACATGCAATCCACTCAGCCTGGGGACATTCACTCCACTCAGCCTCGGAACTTCCAATCCCACTCTGCCTGGGAACCAGCACTCCACTCAGCCTGGGCACCTCCACTCCACTCAGCCTGGGTACATTCACTCCACTCAGCCTTGGCACTTCCAGTCCCACTCTGCCTGGGAACCTGCACTCCACTCAGCCTGGGCACCTCCACTCCACTCAGCCTGGGTACTTCCAATCCCACTCTGCTGGGAACCTGCACTCCACTCAGCCTGGGAACCTCCACTCCACGCAGCCTGGGCACATTCACTCCACTCAGCCAGGGCACTTCCAGTCCCTCTCTGCCTAAGAACCCCAACTCCACTCAGCCTGGGCACCTCCACTCAGCCTGGGCACCTCCACTCCATTCAGCCTGGGCACATTCACTCCACTCAGCCTGGGCACTTTCAGTCACACTCTGCCTGGGAACCTGCACTCCACTCGGCCTGGGCATCTCCACTCCACTCAGCCTGGGCACATTCACTCCACTCAGCCTTGGCACTTCCAGTCCCACTCTGCCAGGGAACCCCAACTCCACTCAGCCTGGGCACCTCCACTCCACTCAGCCTGGGCACATTCACTCCACTCAGCCTGGGCACTTCCAGTCCCACTCTGCCTGGGAACCTGCACTCCACTCAGCCTGGGCACCTCCACTCCACTCAGCCTGGGCACATTCTCTCCAGTCAGCCTGGGCACATTCACTCCACTCAGCCTGGGCACATTCACTCCACTCAGCCTGGGCACATGCAATCCACTCAGCCTGGGGACATTCACTCCACTCAGCCTGGGAACTTCCAATCCCACTCTGCCTGGGAACCAGCACTCCACTCAGCCTGGGCACCTCCACTCCACTCAGCCTGGGTACATTCACTCCACTCAGCCTTGGCACTTCCAGTCCCACTCTGCCAGGGAACCCGAACTCCACTCAGCCTGGGCACCTCCACTCCAATCAGCCTGGGCACATTCACTCCACTCAGCCTGGGCACTTCCAATCCCACTCTGCCTGGGAACCTGCACTCCACTCAGCCTGCGCACCTCCACTCCACTCAGCCTGGGTACTTCCAATCCCACTCTGCTGGGAACCTGCACTCCACTCAGCCTGGGAACCTCCACTCCACGCAGCCTGGGCACATTCACTCCACTCAGCCTGGGCACTTCCAGTCCACTCAGCCTGGGCACATTCTCTCCAGTCAGCCTGGGCACATTCACTCCACTCAGCCTGGGCACTTTCAGTCACACTCTGCCTGGGAACCTGCACTCCACTCGGCCTAGGCATCTCCACTCCACTCAGCCTGGGCACATTCACTCCACTCAGCCTTGGCACTTCCAGTCCCACTCTGCCAGGGAACCCCAACTCCACTCAGCCTGGGCACCTCCACTCCACTCAGCCTGGGCACATTCACTCCACTCAGCCTGAGCACTTCCAGTCCCACTCTGCCTGGGAACCTGCACTCCACTCAGCCTGGGCACCTCCACTCCATTCAGCCTGGGCACATTCACTCCACTCAGCCTGGGCACTTCCAGTCCCACTCTGCCTGGGAACCTGCACTCCACTCAGCCTGGGCACCTCCACTCCACTCAGCCTGGGTACGTTCACTCCACTCAGCCTGGGCACATTCAATCCACTCAGCCTGGGCACATTCACTCCACTCAGCCTGGGCACTTCCAGTCCCACTCTGCTGGGAACCTGCACTCCACTCAGCCTGGGAACCTCCACTCCACGCAGCCTGGGCACATTCACTCCACTCAGCCTGGGCACATGCAATCCACTCAGCCTGGGGACATTCACTCCACTCAGCCTGGGAACTTCCAATCCCACTCTGCCTGGGAACCAGCACTCCACTCAGCCTGGGCACCTCCACTCCACTCAGCCTGGGTACATTCACTCCACTCAGCCTTGGCACTTCCAGTCCCACTCTGCCAGGGAACCCGAACTCCACTCAGCCTGGGCACCTCCACTCCAATCAGCCTGGGCACATTCACTCCACTCAGCCTGGGCACTTCCAATCCCACTCTGCCTGGGAACCTGCACTCCACTCAGCCTGGGCACCTCCACTCCACTCAGCCTGGGTACTTCCAATCCCACTCTGCTGGGAACCTGCACTCCACTCAGCCTGGGAACCTCCACTCCACGCAGCCTGGGCACATTCACTCCACTCAGCCAGGGCACTTCCAGTCCCTCTCTGCCTGGGAACCCCAACTCCACTCAGCCTGGGCACCTCCACTCCACTCAGCCTGGGCACATTCACTCCACTCTGTCTAGGCACATTGACTCCCATTCAGCCTGGGAACATTCACTCCCCTCAGCCTGGGCACATTCACTCCACTCAGCCTGGGCACTTCCAGTCCCACTCTGCCTGGGAACCTGCACTCCACTCAGCCTGGGCACCTCCAATCCACTCAGCCTGGGCACATTCTCTCCAGTCAGCCTGGGCACATTCACTCCACTCAGCCTGGGCACTTTCAGTCACACTCTGCCTGGGAACCTGCACTCCACTCGGCCTGGGCATCTCCACTCCACTCAGCCTGGGCACATTCACTCCACTCAGCCTTGGCACTTCCAGTCCCACTCTGCCAGGGAACCCCAACTCCACTCAGCCTGGGCACCTCCACTCCACTCAGCCTGGGCACATTCACTCCACTCAGCCTGAGCACTTCCAGTCCCACTCTGCCTGGGAACCTGCACTCCACTCAGCCTGGGCACCTCCACTCCATTCAGCCTGGGCACATTCACTCCACTCAGCCTGGGCACTTCCAGTCCCACTCTGCCTGGGAACCTGCACTCCACTCAGCCTGGGCACCTCCACTCCACTCAGCCTGGGTACGTTCACTCCACTCAGCCTGGGCACATTCAATCCACTCAGCCTGGGCACATTCACTCCACTCAGCCTGGGCACTTCCAGTCCCACTCTGCTGGGAACCTGCACTCCACTCAGCCTGGGAACCTCCACTCCACGCAGCCTGGGCACATTCACTGCACTCAGCCTGGGCACTTCCAATCCCACTCTGCCAGGGAACCTGCACTCCACTCAGCCTGGGCACATGCAATCCACTCAGCCTGGGGACATTCACTCCACTCAGCCTGGGAACTTCCAATCCCACTCTGCCTGGGAACCAGCACTCCACTCAGCCTGGGCACCTCCACTCCACTCAGCCTGGGTACATTCACTCCACTCAGCCTTGGCACTTCCAGTCCCACTCTGCCAGGGAACCCGAACTCCACTCAGCCTGGGCACCTCCACTCCACTCAGCCTGGGCACATTCACTCCACTCAGCCTGGGCACTTCCAATCCCACTCTGCCTGGGAACCTGCACTCCACTCAGCCTGGGCACCTCCACTCCACTCAGCCTGGGTACTTCCAATCCCACTCTGCTGGGAACCTGCACTCCACTCAGCCTGGGAACCTCCACTCCACGCAGCCTGGGCACATTCACTCCACTCAGCCAGGGCACTTCCAGTCCCTCTCTGCCTGGGAACCCCAACTCCACTCAGCCTGGGCACCTCCACTCCACTCAGCCTGGGCACATTCACTCCACTCTGTCTAGGCACATTGACAACCATTCAGCCTGGGAACATTCACTCCCCTCAGCCTGGGCACATTCACTCCACTCAGCCTGGGCACTTCCAGTCCCACTCTGCCTGGGAACCTGCACTCCACTCAGCCTGGGCACCTCCAATCCACTCAGCCTGGGCACATTCTCTCCAGTCAGCCTGGGCACATTCACTCCACTCAGCCTGGGCACATTCACTCCACTCAGCCTGGGCACATTCACTCCACTCAGCCAGGGCACATTCACTCCACTCAGCCTGGGCACTTCCAGTCCCACTCTGCCCAGGAACCTCCACTCCCACTCTGACTGGGAACCTCCGCTACTCCTCTCCACACCCGGCTCTCCACCCGACTCGCGGGGGCCCACTCTTAAGCCCTCCCGCCGCAAGTTATAGGCCCTTTGCCCGGGCGGAAAGTGAACCGCGGAACTGTGTCCCGCCCTCAATTCTCGTCCGATCGGAACGCGGTTTGGACCCGTTCTCCTGGGCGGCCTCGCAGCCCCACCAGACCCAGCTAGTTAGCTCCAAGGGGCCGCCCCGAGCACGGTGAGGTGTGACACTTGACGCTTTGGCGCAACGGTGCCCGCGCCACGAGCCAAAAAGCGCCCCCCTCTCTCCGCGCCCATTCAAGGCAATGGGGAAACGCACGTTTCGGGCTCCGGCGGCCGGGCACATTCACTCGACTCTGTCTAGGCACATTGACTCCCATTCAGCCTGGGCACATTCACTCCACTCCGCCTGGGCACTTCCAGTCCCACTCTGCCTGGGAACCTGCACTCCACTCGGCCTGGGCACCTCCACTCCACTCAGCCTGGGCACATTCACTCCACTCAGCCTGGGCACTTCCAATCCCACTCTGCCTGGGAACCTGCACTCCACTCAGCCTGGGCACCTCCACTCAGCCTGGGCACCTCCACTCCATTCAGCCTGGGCACATTCACTCCACTCAGCCTGGGCACTTTCAGTCACACTCTGCCTGGGAACCTGCACTCCACTCGGCCTGGGCATCTCCACTCCACTCAGCCTGGGCACATTCACTCCACTCAGCCTTGGCACTTCCAGTCCCACTCTGCCAGGGAACCCCAACTCCACTCAGCCTGGGCACCTCCACTCCACTCAGCCTGGGCACATTCACTCCACTCAGCCTGGGCACTTCCAGTCCCACTCTGCCTGGGAACCTGCACTCCACTCAGCCTGGGCACCTCCACTCCATTCAGCCTGGGCACATTCACTCCACTCAGCCTGGGCACTTCCAGTCCCACTCTGCCTGGGAACCTGCACTCCACTCAGCCTGGGCACCTCCACTCCACTCAGCCTGGGTACATTCACTCCACTCAGCCTGGGCACATTCAATCCACTCAGCCTGGGCACATTCACTCCACTCAGCCTGGGCACTTCCAGTCCCACTCTGCTGGGAACCTGCACTCCACTCAGCCTGGGAACCTCCACTCCACGCAGCCTGGGCACATTCACTGCACTCAGCCTGGGCACTTCCAGTCCCACTCTGCCAGGGAACCTGCACTCCACTCAGCCTGGGCACATGCAATCCACTCAGCCTGGGGACATTCACTCCACTCAGCCTGGGAACTTCCAATCCCATTCTGCCTGGGAACCAGCACTCCACTCAGCCTGGGCACCTCCACTCCACTCAGCCTGGGTACATTCACTCCACTCAGCCTTGGCACTTCCAGTCCCACTCTGCCAGGGAACCCGAACTCCACTCAGCCTGGGCACCTCCACTCCACTCAGCCTGGGCACATTCACTCCACTCAGCCTGGGCACTTCCAATCCCACTCTGCCTGGGAACCTGCACTCCACTCAGCCTGGGCACCTCCACTCCACTCAGCCTCGGCACATTCACTCCACTCTGCCTGGGCACATTCACTCCACTGAGCCTGGGCACATTCACTCCACTCAGCCTGGGCACTTCCGATCCCACTCTGCCAGGGAACCTGCACTCCACTCAGCCTGGGCACCTCCACTCCACTCAGCCTGGGTACATTCACTCCACTCAGCCTTGGCACTTCCAGTCCCACTCTGCCAGGGAACCCGAACTCCACTCAGCCTGGGCACCTCCACTCCACTCAGCCTGGGCACATTCACTCCACTCAGCCTGGGCTCTTCCAATCCCACTCTGCCTGGGAACCTGCACTCCACTCAGCCTGGGCACCTCCACTCCACTCAGCCTGGGTACTTCCAATCCCACTCTGCTGGGAACCTGCACTCCACTCAGCCTGGGAACCTCCACTCCACGCAGCCTGGCCACATTCACTCCACTCAGCCAGGGCACTTCCAGTCCCTCTCTGCCTGGGAACCCCAACTCCACTCAGCCTGGGCACCTCCACTCCACTCAGCCTGGGCACATTCACTCCACTCAGCCTGGGCACTTCCAATCCCACTCTGCCTGGGAACCTGCACTCCACTCAGCCTGGGCACCTCCACTCCACTCAGCCTGGGTACTTCCAATCCCACTCTGCTGGGAACCTGCACTCCACTCAGCCTGGGAACCTCCACTCCACGCAGCCTGGGCACATTCACTCCACTCAGCCAGGGCACTTCCAGTCCCTCTCTGCCTGGGAACCCCAACTCCACTCAGCCTGGGCACCTCCACTCCACTCAGCCTGGGCACATTCACTCCACTCTGTCTAGGCACATTGACTCCCATTCAGCCTGGGAAAATTCACTCCCCTCAGCCTGGGCACATTCACTCCACTCAGCCTGGGCACTTCCAGTCCCACTCTGCCTGGGAACCTGCACTCCACTCAGCCTGGGCACCTCCAATCCACTCAGCCTGGGCACATTCTCTCCAGTCAGCCTGGGCACATTCACTCCACTCAGCCTGGGCACATTCACTCCACTCAGCCTGGGCACATTCACTCCACTCAGCCAGGGCACATTCACTCCACTCAGCCTGGGCACTTCCAGTCCCACTCTGCCCAGGAACCTCCACTCCCACTCTGACTGGGAACCTCCGCTACTCCTCTCCACACCCGGCTCTCCACCCGACTCGCGGGGGCCCACTCTTAAGCCCTCCCGCCGCAAGTTATAGGCCCTTTGCCCGGGCGGAAAGTGAACCGCGGAACTGTGTCCCGCCCTCAATTCTCGTCCGATCGGAACGCGGTTTGGACCCGTTCTCCTGGGCGGCCTCGCAGCCCCACCAGACCCAGCTAGTTAGCTCCAAGGGGCCGCCCCGAGCACGGGGAGGTGTGACACTTGACGCTTTGGCGCAACGGTGCCCGCGCCACGAGCCAAAAAGCGCCCCCCTCTCTCCGCGCCCATTCAAGGCAATGGGGAAACGCACGTTTCGGGCTCCGGCGGCCGGGCACATTCACTCGACTCCGCCTGGGCACTTCCAGTCCCACTCTGCCTGGGAACCTGCACTCCACTCGGCCTGGGCACCTCCACTCCACTCAGCCTGGGCACATTCACTCCACTCAGCCTGGGCACTTCCAGTCCCACTCTGCCTGGGAACCTGCACTCCACTCGGCCTGGGCACCTCCACTCCACTCAGCCTGGGCACATTCACTACACTCAGCCTGGGCACTTCCAATCCCACTCTGCCTGGGAACCTGCACTCCACTCAGCCTGGGCACCTCCACTCAGCCTGGGCACCTCCACTCCATTCAGCCTGGGCACATTCACTCCACTCAGCCTGGGCACTTTCAGTCACACTCTGCCTGGGAACCTGCACTCCACTCGGCCTGGGCATCTCCACTCCACTCAGCCTGGGCACATTCACTCCACTCAGCCTTGGCACTTCCAGTCCCACTCTGCCAGGGAACCCCAACTCCACTCAGCCTGGGCACCTCCACTCCACTCAGCCTGGGCACATTCACTCCACTCAGCCTGGGCACTTCCAGTCCCACTCTGCCTGGGAACCTGCACTCCACTCAGCCTGGGCACCTCCACTCCATTCAGCCTGGGCACATTCACTCCACTCAGCCTGGGCACTTCCAGTCCCACTCTGCCTGGGAACCTGCACTCCACTCAGCCTGGGCACCTCCACTCCACTCAGCCTGGGTACATTCACTCCACTCAGCCTGGGCACATTCAATCCACTCAGCCTGGGCACATTCACTCCACTCAGCCTGGGCACTTCCAGTCCCACTCTGCTGGGAACCTGCACTCCACTCAGCCTGGGAACCTCCACTCCACGCAGCCTGGGCACATTCACTGCACTCAGCCTGGGCACTTCCAGTCCCACTCTGCCAGGGAACCTGCACTCCATTCAGCCTGGGCACATGCAATCCACTCAGCCTGGGGACATTCACTCCACTCAGCCTCGGAACTTCCAATCCCACTCTGCCTGGGAACCAGCACTCCACTCAGCCTGGGCACCTCCACTCCACTCAGCCTGGGTACATTCACTCCACTCAGCCTTGGCACTTCCAGTCCCACTCTGCCTGGGAACCTGCACTCCACTCAGCCTGGGCACCTCCACTCCACTCAGCCTGGGTACTTCCAATCCCACTCTGCTGGGAACCTGCACTCCACTCAGCCTGGGAACCTCCACTCCACGCAGCCTGGGCACATTCACTCCACTCAGCCAGGGCACTTCCAGTCCCTCTCTGCCTAAGAACCCTAACTCCACTCAGCCTGGGCACCTCCACTCAGCCTGGGCACCTCCACTCCATTCAGCCTGGGTACATTCACTCCACTCAGCCTTGGCACTTCCAGTCCCACTCTGCCAGGGAACCCGAACTCCACTCAGCCTGGGCACCTCCACTCCACTCAGCCTGGGCACATTCACTCCACTCAGCCTGGGCTCTTCCAATCCCACTCTGCCTGGGAACCTGCACTCCACTCAGCCTGGGCACCTCCACTCCACTCAGCCTGGGTACTTCCAATCCCACTCTGCTGGGAACCTGCACTCCACTCAGCCTGGGAACCTCCACTCCACGCAGCCTGGCCACATTCACTCCACTCAGCCAGGGCACTTCCAGTCCCTCTCTGCCTGGGAACCCCAACTCCACTCAGCCTGGGCACCTCCACTCCACTCAGCCTGGGCACATTCACTCCACTCAGCCTGGGCACTTCCAATCCCACTCTGCCTGGGAACCTGCACTCCACTCAGCCTGGGCACCTCCACTCCACTCAGCCTGGGTACTTCCAATCCCACTCTGCTGGGAACCTGCACTCCACTCAGCCTGGGAACCTCCACTCCACGCAGCCTGGGCACATTCACTCCACTCAGCCAGGGCACTTCCAGTCCCTCTCTGCCTGGGAACCCCAACTCCACTCAGCCTGGGCACCTCCACTCCACTCAGCCTGGGCACATTCACTCCACTCTGTCTAGGCACATTGACTCCCATTCAGCCTGGGAACATTCACTCCCCTCAGCCTGGGCACATTCACTCCACTCAGCCTGGGCACTTCCAGTCCCACTCTGCCTGGGAACCTGCACTCCACTCAGCCTGGGCACCTCCAATCCACTCAGCCTGGGCACATTCTCTCCAGTCAGCCTGGGCACATTCACTCCACTCAGCCTGGGCACATTCACTCCACTCAGCCTGGGCACATTCACTCCACTCAGCCAGGGCACATTCACTCCACTCAGCCTGGGCACTTCCAGTCCCACTCTGCCCAGGAACCTCCACTCCCACTCTGACTGGGAACCTCCGCTACTCCTCTCCACACCCGGCTCTCCACCCGACTCGCGGGGGCCCACTCTTAAGCCCTCCCGCCGCAAGTTATAGGCCCTTTGCCCGGGCGGAAAGTGAACCGCGGAACTGTGTCCCGCCCTCAATTCTCGTCCGATCGGAACGCGGTTTGGACCCGTTCTCCTGGGCGGCCTCGCAGCCCCACCAGACCCAGCTAGTTAGCTCCAAGGGGCCGCCCCGAGCACGGGGAGGTGTGACACTTGACGCTTTGGCGCAACGGTGCCCGCGCCACGAGCCAAAAAGCGCCCCCCTCTCTCCGCGCCCATTCAAGGCAATGGGGAAACGCACCTTTCGGGCTCCGGCGGCCAGGCACATTCACTCGACTCTGTCTAGGCACATTGACTCCCATTCAGCCTGGGCACATTCACTCCACTCCGCCTGGGCACTTCCAGTCCCACTCTGCCTGGGAACCTGCACTCCACTCGGCCTGGGCACCTCCACTCCACTCAGCCTGGGCACATTCACTCCACTCAGCCTGGGCACTTCCAATCCCACTCTGCCTGGGAACCTGCACTCCACTCAGCCTGGGCACCTCCACTCAGCCTGGGCACCTCCACTCCATTCAGCCTGGGCACATTCACTCCACTCAGCCTGGGCACTTTCAGTCACACTCTGCCTGGGAACCTGCACTCCACTCGGCCTGGGCATCTCCACTCCACTCAGCCTGGGCACATTCACTCCACTCAGCCTTGGCACTTCCAGTCCCACTCTGCCAGGGAACCCCAACTCCACTCAGCCTGGGCACCTCCACTCCACTCAGCCTGGGCACATTCACTCCACTCAGCCTGGGCACTTCCAGTCCCACTCTGCCTGGGAACCTGCACTCCACTCAGCCTGGGCACCTCCACTCCACTCAGCCTGGGCACATTCTCTCCAGTCAGCCTGGGCACATTCACTCCACTCAGCCTGGGCACATTCACTCCACTCAGCCTGGGCACATGCAATCCACTCAGCCTGGGGACATTCACTCCACTCAGCCTGGGAACTTCCAATCCCACTCTGCCTGGGAACCAGCACTCCACTCAGCCTGGGCACCTCCACTCCACTCAGCCTGGGTACATTCACTCCACTCAGCCTTGGCACTTCCAGTCCCACTCTGCCAGGGAACCCGAACTCCACTCAGCCTGGGCACCTCCACTCCAATCAGCCTGGGCACATTCACTCCACTCAGCCTGGGCACTTCCAATCCCACTCTGCCTGGGAACCTGCACTCCACTCAGCCTGGGCACCTCCACTCCACTCAGCCTGGGTACTTCCAATCCCACTCTGCTGGGAACCTGCACTCCACTCAGCCTGGGAACCTCCACTCCACGCAGCCTGGGCACATTCACTCCACTCAGCCAGGGCACTTCCAGTCCCTCTCTGCCTGGGAACCCCAACTCCACTCAGCCTGGGCACCTCCACTCCACTCAGCCTGGGCACATTCACTCCACTCTGTCTAGGCACATTGACTCCCATTCAGCCTGGGAACATTCACTCCCCTCAGCCTGGGCACATTCACTCCACTCAGCCTGGGCACTTCCAGTCCCACTCTGCCTGGGAACCTGCACTCCACTCAGCCTGGGCACCTCCAATCCACTCAGCCTGGGCACATTCTCTCCAGTCAGCCTGGGCACATTCACTCCACTCAGCCTGGGCACTTTCAGTCCCACTCTGCCTGGGAACCTGCACTCCACTCGGCCTGGGCATCTCCACTCCACTCAGCCTGGGCACATTCACTCCACTCAGCCTGGGCACTTCCAGTCCCACTCTGCCTGGGAACCTGCACTCCACTCAGCCTGGGCACCTCCACTCCACTCAGCCTGGGCACATTCTCTCCAGTCAGCCTGGGCACATTCACTCCACTCAGCCTGGGCACATTCACTCCACTCAGCCTGGGCACATGCAATCCACTCAGCCTGGGGACATTCACTCCACTCAGCCTGGGAACTTCCAATCCCACTCTGCCTGGGAACCAGCACTCCACTCAGCCTGGGCACCTCCACTCCACTCAGCCTGGGTACATTCACTCCACTCAGCCTTGGCACTTCCAGTCCCACTCTGCCAGGGAACCCGAACTCCACTCAGCCTGGGCACCTCCACTCCAATCAGCCTGGGCACATTCACTCCACTCAGCCTGGGCACTTCCAATCCCACTCTGCCTGGGAACCTGCACTCCACTCAGCCTGGGCACCTCCACTCCACTCAGCCTGGGTACTTCCAATCCCACTCTGCTGGGAACCTGCACTCCACTCAGCCTGGGAACCTCCACTCCACGCAGCCTGGGCACATTCACTCCACTCAGCCAGGGCACTTCCAGTCCCTCTCTGCCTGGGAACCCCAACTCCACTCAGCCTGGGCACCTCCACTCCACTCAGCCTGGGCACATTCACTCCACTCTGTCTAGGCACATTGACTCCCATTCAGCCTGGGAACATTCACTCCCCTCAGCCTGGGCACATTCACTCCACTCAGCCTGGGCACTTCCAGTCCCACTCTGCCTGGGAACCTGCACTCCACTCAGCCTGGGCACCTCCAATCCACTCAGCCTGGGCACATTCTCTCCAGTCAGCCTGGGCACATTCACTCCACTCAGCCTGGGCACTTTCAGTCACACTCTGCCTGGGAACCTGCACTCCACTCGGCCTGGGCATCTCCACTCCACTCAGCCTGGGCACATTCACTCCACTCAGCCTTGGCACTTCCAGTCCCACTCTGCCAGGGAACCCCAACTCCACTCAGCCTGGGCACCTCCACTCCACTCAGCCTGGGCACATTCACTCCACTCAGCCTGAGCACTTCCAGTCCCACTCTGCCTGGGAACCTGCACTCCACTCAGCCTGGGCACCTCCACTCCATTCAGCCTGGGCACATTCACTCCACTCAGCCTGGGCACTTCCAGTCCCACTCTGCCTGGGAACCTGCACTCCACTCAGCCTGGGCACCTCCACTCCACTCAGCCTGGGTACGTTCACTCCACTCAGCCTGGGCACATTCAATCCACTCAGCCTGGGCACATTCACTCCACTCAGCCTGGGCACTTCCAGTCCCACTCTGCTGGGAACCTGCACTCCACTCAGCCTGGGAACCTCCACTCCACGCAGCCTGGGCACATTCACTCCACTCAGCCTGGGCACATGCAATCCACTCAGCCTGGGGACATTCACTCCACTCAGCCTGGGAACTTCCAATCCCACTCTGCCTGGGAACCAGCACTCCACTCAGCCTGGGCACCTCCACTCCACTCAGCCTGGGTACATTCACTCCACTCAGCCTTGGCACTTCCAGTCCCACTCTGCCAGGGAACCCGAACTCCACTCAGCCTGGGCACCTCCACTCCAATCAGCCTGGGCACATTCACTCCACTCAGCCTGGGCACTTCCAATCCCACTCTGCCTGGGAACCTGCACTCCACTCAGCCTGGGCACCTCCACTCCACTCAGCCTGGGTACTTCCAATCCCACTCTGCTGGGAACCTGCACTCCACTCAGCCTGGGAACCTCCACTCCACGCAGCCTGGGCACATTCACTCCACTCAGCCAGGGCACTTCCAGTCCCTCTCTGCCTGGGAACCCCAACTCCACTCAGCCTGGGCACCTCCACTCCACTCAGCCTGGGCACATTCACTCCACTCTGTCTAGGCACATTGACTTCCATTCAGCCTGGGAACATTCACTCCCCTCAGCCTGGGCACATTCACTCCACTCAGCCTGGGCACTTCCAGTCCCACTCTGCCTGGGAACCTGCACTCCACTCAGCCTGGGCACCTCCAATCCACTCAGCCTGGGCACATTCTCTCCAGTCAGCCTGGGCACATTCACTCCACTCAGCCTGGGCACTTTCAGTCACACTCTGCCTGGGAACCTGCACTCCACTCGGCCTGGGCATCTCCACTCCACTCAGCCTGGGCACATTCACTCCACTCAGCCTTGGCACTTCCAGTCCCACTCTGCCAGGGAACCCCAACTCCACTCAGCCTGGGCACCTCCACTCCACTCAGCCTGGGCACATTCACTCCACTCAGCCTGAGCACTTCCAGTCCCACTCTGCCTGGGAACCTGCACTCCACTCAGCCTGGGCACCTCCACTCCATTCAGCCTGGGCACATTCACTCCACTCAGCCTGGGCACTTCCAGTCCCACTCTGCCTGGGAACCTGCACTCCACTCAGCCTGGGCACCTCCACTCCACTCAGCCTGGGTACGTTCACTCCACTCAGCCTGGGCACATTCAATCCACTCAGCCTGGGCACATTCACTCCACTCAGCCTGGGCACTTCCAGTCCCACTCTGCTGGGAACCTGCACTCCACTCAGCCTGGGAACCTCCACTCCACGCAGCCTGGGCACATTCACTGCACTCAGCCTGGGCACTTCCAATCCCACTCTGCCAGGGAACCTGCACTCCACTCAGCCTGGGCACATGCAATCCACTCAGCCTGGGGACATTCACTCCACTCAGCCTGGGAACTTCCAATCCCACTCTGCCTGGGAACCAGCACTCCACTCAGCCTGGGCACCTCCACTCCACTCAGCCTGGGTACATTCACTCCACTCAGCCTTGGCACTTCCAGTCCCACTCTGCCAGGGAACCCGAACTCCACTCAGCCTGGGCACCTCCACTCCACTCAGCCTGGGCACATTCACTCCACTCAGCCTGGGCACTTCCAATCCCACTCTGCCTGGGAACCTGCACTCCACTCAGCCTGGGCACCTCCACTCCACTCAGCCTGGGTACTTCCAATCCCACTCTGCTGGGAACCTGCACTCCACTCAGCCTGGGAACCTCCACTCCACGCAGCCTGGGCACATTCACTCCACTCAGCCAGGGCACTTCCAGTCCCTCTCTGCCTGGGAACCCCAACTCCACTCAGCCTGGGCACCTCCACTCCACTCAGCCTGGGCACATTCACTCCACTCTGTCTAGGCACATTGACAACCATTCAGCCTGGGAACATTCACTCCCCTCAGCCTGGGCACATTCACTCCACTCAGCCTGGGCACTTCCAGTCCCACTCTGCCTGGGAACCTGCACTCCACTCAGCCTGGGCACCTCCAATCCACTCAGCCTGGGCACATTCTCTCCAGTCAGCCTGGGCACATTCACTCCACTCAGCCTGGGCACATTCACTCCACTCAGCCTGGGCACATTCACTCCACTCAGCCAGGGCACATTCACTCCACTCAGCCTGGGCACTTCCAGTCCCACTCTGCCCAGAAACCTCCACTCCCACTCTGACTGGGAACCTCCGCTACTCCTCTCCACACCCGGCTCTCCACCCGACTCGCGGGGGCCCACTCTTAAGCCCTCCCGCCGCAAGTTATAGGCCCTTTGCCCGGGCGGAAAGTGAACCGCGGAACTGTGTCCCGCCCTCAATTCTCGTCCGATCGGAACGCGGTTTGGACCCGTTCTCCTGGGCGGCCTCGCAGCCCCACCAGACCCAGCTAGTTAGCTCCAAGGGGCCGCCCCGAGCACGGTGAGGTGTGACACTTGACGCTTTGGCGCAACGGTGCCCGCGCCACGAGCCAAAAAGCGCCCCCCTCTCTCCGCGCCCATTCAAGGCAATGGGGAAACGCACGTTTCGGGCTCCGGCGGCCGGGCACATTCACTCGACTCTGTCTAGGCACATTGACTCCCATTCAGCCTGGGCACATTCACTCCACTCCGCCTGGGCACTTCCAGTCCCACTCTGCCTGGGAACCTGCACTCCACTCGGCCTGGGCACCTCCACTCCACTCAGCCTGGGCACATTCACTCCACTCAGCCTGGGCACTTCCAATCCCACTCTGCCTGGGAACCTGCACTCCACTCAGCCTGGGCACCTCCACTCAGCCTGGGCACCTCCACTCCATTCAGCCTGGGCACATTCACTCCACTCAGCCTGGGCACTTTCAGTCACACTCTGCCTGGGAACCTGCACTCCACTCGGCCTGGGCATCTCCACTCCACTCAGCCTGGGCACATTCACTCCACTCAGCCTTGGCACTTCCAGTCCCACTCTGCCAGGGAACCCCAACTCCACTCAGCCTGGGCACCTCCACTCCACTCAGCCTGGGCACATTCACTCCACTCAGCCTGGGCACTTCCAGTCCCACTCTGCCTGGGAACCTGCACTCCACTCAGCCTGGGCACCTCCACTCCATTCAGCCTGGGCACATTCACTCCACTCAGCCTGGGCACTTCCAGTCCCACTCTGCCTGGGAACCTGCACTCCACTCAGCCTGGGCACCTCCACTCCACTCAGCCTGGGTACATTCACTCCACTCAGCCTGGGCACATTCAATCCACTCAGCCTGGGCACATTCACTCCACTCAGCCTGGGCACTTCCAGTCCCACTCTGCTGGGAACCTGCACTCCACTCAGCCTGGGAACCTCCACTCCACGCAGCCTGGGCACATTCACTGCACTCAGCCTGGGCACTTCCAGTCCCACTCTGCCAGGGAACCTGCACTCCACTCAGCCTGGGCACATGCAATCCACTCAGCCTGGGGACATTCACTCCACTCAGCCTGGGAACTTCCAATCCCACTCTGCCTGGGAACCAGCACTCCACTCAGCCTGGGCACCTCCACTCCACTCAGCCTGGGTACATTCACTCCACTCAGCCTTGGCACTTCCAGTCCCACTCTGCCAGGGAACCCGAACTCCACTCAGCCTGGGCACCTCCACTCCACTCAGCCTGGGCACATTCACTCCACTCAGCCTGGGCACTTCCAATCCCACTCTGCCTGGGAACCTGCACTCCACTCAGCCTGGGCACCTCCACTCCACTCAGCCTGGGTACTTCCAATCCCACTCTGCTGGGAACCTGCACTCCACTCAGCCTGGGAACCTCCACTCCACGCAGCCTGGGCACATTCACTCCACTCAGCCAGGGCACTTCCAGTCCCTCTCTGCCTGGGAACCCCAACTCCACTCAGCCTGGGCACCTCCACTCCACTCAGCCTGGGCACATTCACTCCACTCTGTCTAGGCACATTGACTCCCATTCAGCCTGGGAACATTCACTCCCCTCAGCCTGGGCACATTCACTCCACTCAGCCTGGGCACTTCCAGTCCCACTCTGCCTGGGAACCTGCACTCCACTCAGCCTGGGCACCTCCAATCCACTCAGCCTGGGCACATTCTCTCCAGTCAGCCTGGGCACATTCACTCCACTCAGCCTGGGCACATTCACTCCACTCAGCCTGGGCACATTCACTCCACTCAGCCAGGGCACATTCACTCCACTCAGCCTGGGCACTTCCAGTCCCACTCTTCCCAGGAACCTCCACTCCCACTCTGACTGGGAACCTCCGCTACTCCTCTCCACACCCGGCTCTCCATCCGACTCGCGGGGGCCCACTCTTAAGCCCTCCCGCCGCAAGTTATAGGCCCTTTGCCCGGGCGGAAAGTGAACCGCGGAACTGTGTCCCGCCCTCAATTCTCGTCCGATCGGAACGCGGTTTGGACCCGTTCTCCTGGGCGGCCTCGCAGCCCCACCAGACCCAGCTAGTTAGCTCCAAGGGGCCGCCCCGAGCACGGGGAGGTGTGACACTTGACGCTTTGGCGCAACGGTGCCCGCGCCACGAGCCAAAAAGCGCCCCCCTCTCTCCGCGCCCATTCAAGGCAATGGGGAAACGCACGTTTCGGGCTCCGGCGGCCGGGCACATTCACTCGACTCTGTCTAGGCACATTGACTCCCTTTCAGCCTGGGCACATTCACTCCACTCCGCCTGGGCACTTCCAGTCCCACTCTGCCTGGGAACCTGCACTCCACTCGGCCTGGGCACCTCCACTCCACTCAGCCTGGGCACATTCACTCCACTCAGCCTGGGCACTTCCAATCCCACTCTGCCTGGGAACCTGCACTCCACTCAGCCTGGGCACCTCCACTCAGCCTGGGCACCTCCACTCCATTCAGCCTGGGCACATTCACTCCACTCAGCCTGGGCACTTTCAGTCACACTCTGCCTGGGAACCTGCACTCCACTCGGCCTGGGCATCTCCACTCCACTCAGCCTGGGCACATTCACTCCACTCAGCCTTGGCACTTCCAGTCCCACTCTGCCAGGGAACCCCAACTCCACTCAGCCTGGGCACCTCCACTCCACTCAGCCTGGGCACATTCACTCCACTCAGCCTGGGCACTTCCAGTCCCACTCTGCCTGGGAACCTGCACTCCACTCAGCCTGGGCACCTCCACTCCATTCAGCCTGGGCACATTCACTCCACTCAGCCTGGGCACTTCCAGTCCCACTCTGCCTGGGAACCTGCACTCCACTCAGCCTGGGCACCTCCACTCCACTCAGCCTGGGTACATTCTCTCCACTCAGCCTGGGCACATTCAATCCACTCAGCCTGGGCACATTCACTCCACTCAGCCTGGGCACTTCCAGTCCCACTCTGCTGGGAACCTGCACTCCACTCAGCCTGGGCACCTCCACTCCACTCAGCCTGGGTACATTCACTCCACTCAGCCTTGGCACTTCCAGTCCCACTCTGCCAGGGAACCCGAACTCCACTCAGCCTGGGCACCTCCACTCCACTCAGCCTGGGCACATTCACTCCACTCAGCCTGGGCACTTCCAATCCCACTCTGCCTGGGAACCTGCACTCCACTCAGCCTGGGCACCTCCACTCCACTCAGCCTGGGTACTTCCAATCCCACTCTGCTGGGAACCTGCACTCCACTCAGCCTGGGAACCTCCACTCCACGCAGCCTGGGCACATTCACTCCACTCAGCCAGGGCACTTCCAGTCCCTCTCTGCCTGGGAACCCCAACTCCACTCAGCCTGGGCACCTCCACTCCACTCAGCCTGGGCACATTCACTCCACTCTGTCTAGGCACATTGACTCCCATTCAGCCTGGGAACATTCACTCCCCTCAGCCTGGGCACATTCACTCCACTCAGCCTGGGCACTTCCAGTCCCACTCTGCCTGGGAACCTGCACTCCACTCAGCCTGGGCACCTCCAATCCACTCAGCCTGGGAACATTCTCTCCAGTCAGCCTGGGCACATTCACTCCACTCAGCCTGGGCACATTCACTCCACTCAGCCTGGGCACATTCACTCCACTCAGCCAGGGCACATTCACTCCACTCAGCCTGGGCACTTCCAGTCCCACTCTGCCCAGGAACCTCCACACCCACTCTGACTGGGAACCTCCGCTACTCCTCTCCACACCCGGCTCTCCACCCGACTCGCGGGGGCCCACTCTTAAGCCCTCCCGCCGCAAGTTATAGGCCCTTTTCCCGGGCGGAAAGTGAACCGCGGAACTGTGTCCCGCCCTCAATTCTCGTCCGATCGGAACGCGGTTTGGACCCGTTCTCCTGGGCGGCCTCGCAGCCCCACCAGACCCAGCTAGTTAGCTCCAAGGGGCCGCCCCGAGCACGGGGAGGTGTGACACTTGACGCTTTGGCGCAACGGTGCCCGCGCCACGAGCCAAAAAGCGCCCCCCTCTCTCCGCGCCCATTCAAGGATATGGGGAAACGCACGTTTCGGGCTCCGGCGGCCGGGCACATTCACTCGACTCTGTCTAGGCACATTGACTCCCATTCAGCCTGGGCACATTCACTCCACTGAGCCTGGGCACTTCCAGTCCCACTCTGCCTGGGAACCTGCACTCCACTCGGCCTGGGCACCTCCACTCCACTCAGCCTGGGCACATTCACTCCACTCAGCCTGGGCACTTCCAATCCCACTCTGCCAGGGAACCTGCACTCCACTCAGCCTGGGCACCTCCACTCAGCCTGGGCACCTCCACTCCATTCAGCCTGGGCACATTCACTCCACTCAGCCTGGGCACTTTCAGTCACACTCTGCCTGGGAACCTGCACTCCACTCGGCCTGGGCATCTCCACTCCACTCAGCCTGGGCACATTCACTCCACTCAGCCTTGGCACTTCCAGTCCCACTCTGCCAGGGAACCCCAACTCCACTCAGCCTGGGCACCTCCACTCCACTCAGCCTGGGCACATTAGATCCACTCAGCCAGGGCACTTCCAGTCCCACTCTGCCTGGGAACCTGCACTCCACTCAGCCTGGGCACCTCCACTCCATTCAGCCTGGGCACATTCACTCCACTCAGACTGGGCACTTCCAGTCCCACTCTGCCTGGGAACCTGCACTCCACTCAGCCTGGGCACCTCCACTCCACTCAGCCTGGGTACATTCACTCCACTCAGCCTGGGCACATTCAATCCACTCAGCCTGGGCACATTCACTCCACTCAGCCTGGGCACTTCCAGTCCCACTCTGCTGGGAACCTGCACTCCACTCATCCTGGGAACCTCCACTCCACGCAGCCTGGGCACATTCACTGCACTCAGCCTGGGCACTTCCAATCCCACTCTGCCAGGGAACCTGCACTCCACTCAGCCTGGGCACATGCAATCCACTCAGCCTGGGGACATTCACTCCACTCAGCCTGGGAACTTCCAATCCCACTCTGCCTGGGAACCAGCACTCCACTCAGCCTGGGCACCTCCACTCCACTCAGCCTGGGTACATTCACTCCACTCAGCCTTGGCACTTCCAGTCCCACTCTGCCAGAGAACCCGAACTCCACTCAGCCTGGGCACCTCCACTCCACTCAGCCTGGGCACATTCACTCCACTCAGCCTGGGCACTTCCAATCCCACTCTGCCTGGGAACCTGCACTCCACGCAGCCTGGGCACATTCACTGCACTCAGCCTGGGCACTTCCAATCCCACTCTGCCAGGGAACCTGCACTCCACTCAGCCTGGGCACATGCAATCCACTCAGCCTGGGGACATTCACTCCACTCAGCCTGGGAACTTCCAATCCCACTCTGCCTGGGAACCAGCACTCCACTCAGCCTGGGCACCTCCACTCCACTCAGCCTGGGTACATTCACTCCACTCAGCCTTGGCACTTCCAGTCCCACTCTGCCAGGGAACCCGAACTCCACTCAGCCTGGGCACCTCCACTCCACTCAGCCTGGGCACATTCACTCCACTCAGCCTGGGCACTTCCAATCCCACTCTGCCTGGGAACCTGCACTCCACTCAGCCTGGGCACCTCCACTCCACTCAGCCTGGGTACTTCCAATCCCACTCTGCTGGGAACCTGCACTCCACTCAGCCTGGGAACCTCCACTCCACGCAGCCTGGGCACATTCACTCCACTCAGCCAGGGCACTTCCAGTCCCTCTCTGCCTGGGAACCCCAACTCCACTCAGCCTGGGCACCTCCACTCCACTCAGCCTGGGCACATTCACTCCACTCTGTCTAGGCACATTGACTCCCATTCAGCCTGGGAACATTCACTCCCCTCAGCCTGGGCACATTCACTCCACTCAGCCTGGGCACTTCCAGTCCCACTCTGCCTGGGAACCTGCACTCCACTCAGCCTGGGCAACTCCAATCCACTCAGCCTGGGCACATTCTCTCCAGTCAGCCTGGGCACATTCACTCCACTCAGCCTGGGCACATTCACTCCACTCAGCCTGGGCACTTCCAATCACACTCTGCCTGGGTGCCTGCACTCCACTCAGCCTGGGCACCTCCACTCCACTCAGCCTGGCCATATTCACTCCACTCAGCCAGGGCACATTCACTCCACTCAGCCTGGGCACTTCCAGTCCCACTCTGCCCAGGAACCTCCACTCCCACTCTGACTGGGAACCTCCGCTACTCCTCTCCACACCCGGCTCTCCACCCGACTCGCGGGGGCCCACTCTTAAGCCCTCCCGCCGCAAGTTATAGGCCCTTTGCCCGGGCGGAACGTGAACCGCGGAACTGTGTCCCGCCCTCAATTCTCGTCCGTTCGGAACGCGGTTTGGACCCGTTCTCCTGGGCGGTCTCGCAGCCCCTCCAGACCCAGCCAGTTAGCTCCAAGGGGCCGCCCCGAGCACGGGGAGGTGTGACACTTGACGCTTTGGCGCAACGGTGCCCGCGCCACGAGCCAAAAAGCGCCCCCTCTCTCCGCGCCCATTCAAGGCAATGGGGAAACGCACGTTTCGGGCTCCGGCGGCGGGGCAAATTCACTCCACTCTGTCTAGGCACATTGACTCCCATTCAGCCTGGGCACATTCACTCCACTCCGCCTGGGCACTTCCAGTCCCACTCTGCCTGGGAACCTGCACTCCACTCGGCCTGGGCACCTCCACTCCACTCAGGCTGGGCACATTCACTCCACTCAGCCTGGGCACTTCCATTCCCACTCTGCCAGGGAACCTGCACTCCACTCAGCCTGGGCACATGCAATCCACTCAGCCTGGGGACATTCACTCCACTCAGCCTTGGCACTTCCAGTCCCACTCTGCCAGGGAACCCGAACTCCACTCAGCCTGGGCACCTCCACTCCACTCAGCCTGGGCACATTCACTCCACTCAGCCTGGGCACTTCCAATCCCACTCTGCCTGGGAACCTGCACTCCACTCAGCCTGGGCACCTCCACTCCACTCAGCCTGGGTACTTCCAATCCCACTCTGCTGGGAACCTGCACTCCACTCAGCCTGGGAACCTCCACTCCACGCAGCCTGGGCACATTCACTCCACTCAGCCAGGGCACTTCCAGTCCCTCTCTGCCTGGGAACCCCAACTCCACTCAGCCTGGGCACCTCCACTCCACTCAGCCTGGGCACATTCACTCCACTCTGTCTAGGCACATTGACTCCCATTCAGCCTGGGAACATTCACTCCCCTCAGCCTGGGCACATTCACTCCACTCAGCCTGGGCACTTCCAGTCCCACTCTGCCTGGGAACCTGCACTCCACTCAGCCTGGGCACCTCCAATCCACTCAGCCTGGGCACATTCTCTCCAGTCAGCCTGGGCACATTCACTCTACTCAGCCTGGGCACATTCACTCCACTCAGCCTGGGCACTTCCAATCCCACTCTGCCTGGGTGCCTGCACTCCACTCAGCCTGGGCACCTCCACTCCACTCAGCCTGGCCATATTCACTCCACTCAGCCAGGGCACATTCACTCCACTCAGCCTGGGCACTTCCAGTCCCACTCTGCCCAGGAACCTCCACTCCCACTCTGACTGGGAACCTCCGCTACTCCTCTCCACACCCGGCTCTCCACCCGACTCGCGGGGGCCCACTCTTTAGCCCTCTCGCCGCAAGTTATAGGCCCTTTGCCCGGGCGGAACGTGAACCGCGGAACTGTGTCCCGCCCTCAATTCTCGTCCGATCGGAACGCGGTTTGGACCCGTTCTCCTGGGCGGCCTCGCAGCCCCTCCAGACCCAGCTAGTTAGCTCCAAGGGGCCGCCCCGAGCACGGGGAGGGGTGACACTTGACGCTTTGGCGCAACAGTGCCCGCGCCATGAGCCAAAAAGCGCCCCCCTCTCTCCGCGCCCATTCAAGGCAATGGGGAAACGCACGTTTCGGGCTCCGGCGGCTGGGCACATTCACTCCACTCTGTCTAGGCACATTGACTCCCAATCAGCCTGGGCACATTCACTCCACTCCGCCTGGGCACTTCCAGTCCCACTCTGCCTGGGAACCTGCACTCCACTCGGCCTGGGCACCTCCACTCCACTCAGCCTGGGCACATTCACTCCACTCAGCCTGGGCACTTCCAATCCCACTCTGCCTGGGAACCTGCACTCCACTCAGCCTGGGCACCTCCACTCAGCCTGGGCACCTCCACTCCATTCAGCCTGGGCACATTCACTCCACTCAGCCTGGGCACCTCCACTCCACTCAGCCTGGGCACATTCACTCCACTCTGCCTGGGCACATTCACTCCACTCAGCCTGGGCACATTCACTCCACTAAGCCTGGGCACTTCCAGTCCCACTCTGCTGGGAACCTGCACTCCACTCAGCCTGGGAACCTCCACTCCACGCAGCCTGGGCACATTCACTCCACTCAGCCAGGGCACTTCCAGTCCCTCTCTGCCTGGGAACCCCAACTCCACTCAGCCTGGGCACCTCCACTCCACTCAGCCTGGGCACATTCACTCCACTCTGTCTAGGCACATTGACTCCCATTCAGCCTGGGAACATTCACTCCACTCAGCCTGGGCACATTCACTCCACTCAGCCTGGGCACTTCCAGTCCCACTCTGCCTGGGAACCTGCACTCCACTCAGCCTGGGCACCTCCAATCCACTCAGCCTGGGCACATTCTCTCCACTCAGCCTGGGCACATTCACTCCACTCAGCCTGGGCACATTCACTCCACTCAGCCTGGGCACATTCACTCCACTCTGCCTGGGCACTTTCAGTCCCACTCTGCCTGGGAACCTGCACTCCACTCGGCCTGGGCACCTCCACTCCACGCAGCCTGGGCACATTCACTCCACTCAGCCTTGGCACTTCCAGTCCCACTCTACCAGGGAACCCCAACTCCACTCAGCCTGGGCACCTCCACTCCACTCAGCCTGGGCACATTCACTCCACTCAGCCTGGGCACTTCCAGTCCCACTCTGCCTGGGAACCTGCACTCCACTCGGCCTGGGCACCTCCACTCCACTCAGCCTGGGCACATTCACTCCACTCAGCCTGGGCACTTCCAATCCCACTCTGCCTGGTTGCCTGCACTCTACTCAGCCTGGGCACCTCCACTCCACTCAGCCTGGGCACATTCACTCCACTCAGCCAGGGCACATTCACTCCACTCAGCCTGGGCACTTCCAGTCCCACTCTGCCCAGGAACCTCCACACCCACTCTGACTGGGAACCTCCGCTACTCCTCTCCACACCCGGCTCTCCACCCGACTCACGGGGGCCCACTCTTAAGCCCTCCCGCCGCAAGTTATAGGCCATTTGCCCGGGCGGAAAGTGAACCGCGGAACTGTGTCCCGCCCTCAATTCTCGTCCGATCGGAACGCGGTTTGGACCCGTTCTCCTGGGCGGCCTCGCAGCCCCTCCAGACCCAGCCAGTTAGCTCCAAGGGGCCGCCCCGAGCACGGTGAGGTGTGACACTTGACGCTTTGGCGCAACGGTGCCCGCGCCACGAGCCAAAAAGCGCCCCCCTCTCTCCGCGCCCATTCAAGGCAATGGGGAAACGCACGTTTCGGGCTCCGGCGGCCGGGCACATTCACTCCACTCTGTCTAGGCACATTGACTCCCATTCAGCCTGGGCACATTCACTCCACTCCGCCTGGGCACTTCCAGTCCCACTCTGCCTGGGAACCTGCACTCCACTCGGCCTGGGCACCTCCACTCCAGTCAGCCTGGGCACATTCACTCCACTCAGCCTGGGCACTTCCAATCCCACTCTGCCAGGGAACCTGCACTCCACTCAGCCTGGGCACATGCAATCCACTCAGCCTGGGGACATTCACTCCACTCAGCCTGGGAACTTCCAATCCCACTCTGCCTGGGAACCAGCACTCCACTCAGCCTGGGCACCTCCACTCCACTCAGCCTGGGTACATTCACTCCACTCAGCCTTGGCACTTCCAGTCCCACTCTGCCAGGGAACCCCAACTCCACTCAGCCTGGGCACCTCCACTCCACTCAGCCTGGGCACATTCACTCCACTCAGCCTGGGCACTTCCAATCCCACTCTGCCTGGGAACCTGCACTCCACTCAGCCTGGGCACCTCCACTCCACTCAGCCTGGGTACTTCCAATCCCACTCTGCTGGGAACCTGCACTCCACTCAGCCTGGGAACCTGCACTCCACTCAGCCTGGGCAGCTCCACTCCATTCAGCCTGGGCACATTCACTCCACTCAGCCTGGGCACTTCCAGTCCCACTCTGCCTGGGAACCTGCACTCCACTCAGCCTGGGCACCTCCACTCCACTCAGCCTGGGCACATTCACTCCACTCAGCCTGGGCACATTCACTCCACTCAGCCTGGGCACATTCACTCCACTCAGCCTGGGCACTTCCAGTCCCACTCTGCTGGGAACCTGCACTCCACTCAGCCTGGGAACCTCCACTCCACGCAGCCTGGGCACATTCACTCCACTCAGCCAGGGCACTTCCAGTCCCTCTCTGCTTGGGAACCCCAACTCCACTCAGCCTGGGCACCTCCACTCCACTCAGCCTGGGCACATTCACTCCACTCTGTCTAGGCACATTGACTCCCATTCAGCCTGGGAACATTCACTCCACTCAGCCTGGGCACATTCACTCCACTCAGCCTGGGCACTTCCAGTCCCACTCTGCCTGGGAACCTGCACTCCACTCAGCCTGGGCACCTCCACTCCACTCAGCCTGGGCACATTCACTCCACTCAGCCTGGGAACTTCTAATCCCACTCTGCCTGGGCACCTCCACTCCACTCAGCCTGGGCACCTCCACTCCACTCAGCCTGGGCACATTCACTCCACTCAGCCTGGGCACTTCCAATCCCACTCAGCCTGGGCACATTCACTCCACTCAGCCTGGGCACCTCCACTCCACTCAGCCTGGGCACATTCACTCCACTCTGCCTGGGCACATTCACTCCACTCAGCCTGGGCACATTCACACCACTCAGCCTGGGCACTTCCAGTCCCACTCTGCTGGGACCCTGCACTCCACTCAGCCTGGGCACCTCCACTCCACTCAGCCTTGGTACATTCACTCCACTCAGCCTTGGCACTTCCAGTCCCACTCTGCCAGGGTACCCCAACTCCACTCAGCCTGGCACCTCCACTCCACTCAGCCTGGGCACATTCACTGCACTCAGCCTGGGCACTTCCAATCCCACTCTGCCAGGGAACCTGCACTCCACTCAGCCTGGGCACCTCCACTCCATTCAGCCTGGGCACATTCACTCCAATCCGCCTGGGCACTTCCAGTCCCACTCTGCCTCGGAACCTGCACTCCACTCGGTCTGGGCACCTCCACTCCACTCAGCCTGGGCACATTCACTCCACTCAGCCTTGGAACTTCCAGTCCCACTCTGCCAGGGAACCCCAACTCCACTCAGCCTGGGCACCTCCACTCCACTCAGCCTGGGCACATTCACTCCACTCAGCCTGGGCACTTCCAATCCCACTCTGCCTGGGCACCTCCACTCCACTCAGCCTGGGCACATTCACTCCACTCAGCCTGGGCACTTCCAATCCCACTCTGCCTGGGTGCCTGCACTCCACTCAGCCTGGGCACCTCCACTCCACTCAGCCTGGCCACATTCACTCCACTCAGCCAGGGCACATTCACTCCACTCAGCCTGGGCACTTCCAGTCCCACTCTGCCCAGGAACCTCCACTCCCACTCTGACTGGGAACCTCCGCTACTCCTCTCCACACCCGGCTCTCCACCCGACTCGCGAGGGCCCACTCTTAAGCCCTCCCGCCGCAAGTTATAGGCCCTTTGCCCGGGCGGAAAGTGAACCGCGGAACTGTGTCCCGCCCTCAATTCTCGTCCGATCGGAAGGCGGTTTGGACCCGTTCTCCTGGGCGGCCTCGCAGCCCCTCCAGACCCAGCTAGTTAGCTCCAAGGGGCCGCCCCGAGCACAGGGAGGTGTGACACTTGACGCTTTGGCGCAACGGTGCCCGCGCCACGAGCCAAAAAGCGCCCCCCCTCTCTCCGCGCCCATTCAAGGCAATGGGTAAACGCACGTTTCGGGCTCCGGCGGCCGGGCACATTCACTCCACTCTGTCTAGGCACATTGACTCCCATTCAGCCTGGGCACATTCACTCCACTCCGCCTGGGCACTTCCAGTCCCACTCTGCCTGGGAACCTGCACTCCACTCGGCCTGGGCACCTCCACTCCACTCAGCCTGGGCACATTCACTCCACTCAGCCTGGGCACTTCCAATCCCACTCTGCCTGGGAACCTCCACTCCATTCAGCTTGGGCACATTCACTCCACTCAGCCTGGGCACTTTCAGTCACACTCTGCCTGGGAACCTGCACTCCACTCGGCCTGGGCATCTCCACTCCACTCAGCCTGGGCACATTCACTCCACTCAGCCTTGGCACTTCCAGTCCCACTCTGCCAGGGACCCCCAACTCCACTCAGCCTGGGCACCTCCACTCCACTCAGCCTGGGCACATTCACTCCACTCAGCCTGGGCACTTCCAGTCCCACTCTGCCAGGGACCCCCAACTCCACTCAGCCTGGGCACCTCCACTCCACTCAGCCTGGGCACATTCACTCCACTCTGTCTAGGCACATTGACTCCCATTCAGCCTGGGCACATTCACTCCACTCCGCCTGGGCACTTCCAGTCCCACTCTGCCTGGGAACCTGCACTCCACTCGGCCTGGGCACCTCCACTCCACTCAGCCTGGGCACATTCACTCCACTCAGCCTGGGCACTTCCAATCCCACTCTGCCTGGGAACCTGCACTCCACTCAGCCTGGGCACCTCCACTCAGCCTGGGCACCTCCACTCCATTCAGCCTGGGCACATTCACTCCACTCAGCCTGGGCACTTTCAGTCACACTCTGCCTGGGAACCTGCACTCCACTCGGCCTGGGAACCTGGACTCCACTCAGCCTGGGCACCTCCACTCCACTCAGCCTCGGCACATTCACTCCACTCTGCCTGGGCACATTCACTCCACTCAGCCTGGGCACATTCACTCCACTCAGCCTGGGCACTTCCGATCCCACTCTGCCAGGGAACCTGCACTCCACTCAGCCTGGGCACATGCAATCCACTCAGCCTGGGGACATTCACTCCATTCAGCCTGGGAACTTCCAATCCCACTCTGCCTGGGAACCAGCACTCCACTCAGCCTGGGCACCTCCACTCCACTCAGCCTGGGTACATTCACTCCACTCAGCCTTGGCACTTCCAGTCCCACTCTGCCAGGGAACCCGAACTCCACTCAGCCTGGGCACCTCCACTCCACTCAGCCTGGGCACATTCACTCCACTCAGCCTGGGCTCTTCCAATCCCACTCTGCCTGGGAACCTGCACTCCACTCAGCCTGGGCACCTCCACTCCACTCAGCCTGGGTACTTCCAATCCCACTCTGCTGGGAACCTGCACTCCACTCAGCCTGGGAACCTCCACTCCACGCAGCCTGGGCACATTCACTCCACTCAGCCAGGGCACTTCCAGTCCCTCTCTGCCTGGGAACCCCAACTCCACTCAGCCTGGGCACCTCCACTCCACTCAGCCTGGGCACATTCACTCCACTCAGCCTGGGCACTTCCAATCCCACTCTGCCTGGGATCCTGCACTCCACTCAGCCTGGGCACCTCCACTCCACTCAGCCTGGGTACTTCCAATCCCACTCTGCTGGGAACCTGCACTCCACTCAGCCTGGGAACCTCCACTCCACGCAGCCTGGGCACATTCACTCCACTCAGCCAGGGCACTTCCAGTCCCTCTCTGCCTGGGAACCCCAACTCCACTCAGCCTGGGCACCTCCACTCCACTCAGCCTGGGCACATTCACTCCACTCTGTCTAGGCACATTGACTCCCATTCAGCCTGGGAACATTCACTCCACTCTGCCTGGGCACATTCACTCCACTCAGCCTGGGCACATTCACACCACTCAGCCTGGGCACTTCCAGTCCCACTCTGCTGGGAACCTGCACTCCACTCAGCCTGGGCACCTCCACTCCACTCAGCCTTGGTACATTCACTCCACTCAGCCTTGGCACTTCCAGTCCCACTCTGCCAGGGTACCCCAACTCCACTCAGCCTGGCACCTCCACTCCACTCAGCCTGGGCACATTCACTGCACTCAGCCTGGGCACTTCCAATCCCACTCTGCCTGGGAACCTGCACTCCACTCAGCCTGGGCACCTCCACTCCATTCAGCCTGGGCACATTCACTCCACTCAGCCTGGGCACTTCCAGTCCCACTCTGCCTGGGAACCTGCACTCCACTCAGCATGGGCACCTCCACTCCACTCAGCCTGGGCACATTCACTCCACTCAGCCTGGGCACATTCACTCCACTCAGCCTGGGCACATTCACTCCACTCAGCCTGGGCACTTTCAGTCCCACTCTGCTGGGAACCTGCACTCCACTCAGCCTGGGAACCTCCACTACACGCAGCCTGGGCACATTCACTCCACTCAGCCAGGGCACTTCCAGTCCCTCTCTGCCTGGGAACCCCAACTCCACTCAGCCTGGGCACCTCCACTCAACTCCGCCTGGGCACTTCCAGTCCCACTCTGCCTGGGAACCTGCACTCCACTCGGCCTGGGCACCTCCACTCCACTCAGCCTGGGTACATTCACTCCACTCAGCCTGGGCACTTCCAATCCCACTCTGCCTGGGAACCTGCACTCCACTCAGCCTGGGCACCTCCACTCCATTCAGCCTGGGCACATTCACTCCACTCAGCCTGGGCACTTCCAGTCCCACTCTGCCTGGGAACCTGCACTCCACTCAGCCTGGGCACCTCCACTCCACTCAGCCTGGGCACATTCACTCCACTCAGCCTGGGCACATTCACTCCACTCAGCCTGGGCACATTCACTCCACTCAGCCTGGGCACTTCCAGTCCCACTCTGCTGGGAACCTGCACTCCACTCAGCCTGGGAACCTCCACTCCACGCAGCCTGGGCACATTCACTCCACTCAGCCAGGGCACTTCCAGTCCCTCTCTGCCTGGGAACCCCAACTCCACTCAGCCTGGGCACCTCCTCTCCACTCCGCCTGGGCACTTCCAGTCCCACTCTGCCTGGGAACCTGCACTCCACTCGGCCTGGGCACCTCCACTCCACTCAGCCTGGGCACATTCACTCCACTCAGCCTGGGCACTTCCAATCCCACTCTGCCAGGGAACCTGCACTCCACTCAGCCTGGGCACATGCAATCCACTCAGCCTGGGGACATTCACTCCACTCAGCCTGGGAACTTCCAATCCCACTCTGCCTGGGAACCAGCACTCCACTCAGCCTGGGCACCTCCACTCCACTCAGCCTGGGTACATTCACTCCACTCAGCCTTGGCACTTCCAGTCCCACTCTGCCAGGGAACCCCAACTCCACTCAGCCTGGGCACCTCCACTCCACTCAGCCTGGGCACATTCACTCCACTCAGCCTGGGCACTTCCAATCCCACTCTGCCTGGGAACCTGCACTCCACTCAGCCTGGGCACCTCCACTCCACTCAGCCTGGGTACATTCACTCCACTCAGCCTTGGCACTTCCAATCCCACTCTGCCTGGGAACCTGCACTCCACTCAGCCTCGGCACCTCCACTCCATTCAGCCTGGGCACATTCACTCCACTCAGCCTAGGCACTTCCAGTCCCACTCTGCCTGGGAACCTGCACTCCACTCAGCCTGGGCACCTCCACTCCACTCAGCCTGGGCACATTCACTCCACTCTGCCTGGGCACATTCACTCCACTCAGCCTGGGCACATTCACTCCACTAAGCCTGGGCACTTCCAGTCCCACTCTGCTGGGAACCTGCACTCCACTCAGCCTGGGAACCTCCACTCCACGCAGCCTGGGCACATTCACTCCACTCAGCCAGGGCACTTCCAGTCCCTCTCTGCCTGGGAACCCCAACTCCACTCAGCCTGGGCACCTCCACTCCACTCAGCCTGGGCACATTCACTCCACTCTGTCTAGGCACATTGACTCCCATTCAGCCTGGGAACATTCACTCCACTCAGCCTGGGCACATTCACTCCACTCAGCCTGGGCACTTCCAGTCCCACTCTGCCTGGGAACCTGCACTCCACTCAGCCTGGGCACCTCCAATCCACTCAGCCTGGGCACATTCTCTCCACTCAGCCTGGGCACATTCACTCCACTCAGCCTGGGCACATTCACTCCACTCAGCCTGGGCACATTCACTCCACTCTGCCTGGGCACTTTCAGTCCCACTCTGCCTGGGAACCTGCACTCCACTCGGCCTGGGCACCTCCACTCCACGCAGCCTGGGCACATTCACTCCACTCAGCCTTGGCACTTCCAGTCCCACTCTACCAGGGAACCCCAACTCCACTCAGCCTGGGCACCTCCACTCCACTCAGCCTGGGCACATTCACTCCACTCAGCCTGGGCACTTCCAGTCCCACTCTGCCTGGGAACCTGCACTCCACTCGGCCTGGGCACCTCCACTCCACTCAGCCTGGGCACATTCACTCCACTCAGCCTGGGCACTTCCAATCCCACTCTGCCTGGTTGCCTGCACTCTACTCAGCCTGGGCACCTCCACTCCACTCAGCCTGGGCACATTCACTCCACTCAGCCAGGGCACATTCACTCCACTCAGCCTGGGCACTTCCAGTCCCACTCTTCCCAGGAACCTCCACACCCACTCTGACTGGGAACCTCCGCTACTCCTCTCCACACCCGGCTCTCCACCCGACTCACGGGGGCCCACTCTTAAGCCCTCCCGCCGCAAGTTATAGGCCCTTTGCCCGGCCGGAAAGTGAACCGCGGAACTGTGTCCCGCCCTCAATTCTCGTCCGATCGGAACGCGGTTTGGACCCGTTCTCCTGGGCGGCCTCGCAGCCCCTCCAGACCCAGCCAGTTAGCTCCAAGGGGCCGCCCCGAGCACGGTGAGGTGTGACACTTGACGCTTTGGCGCAACGGTGCCCGCGCCACGAGCCAAAAAGCGCCCCCCTCTCTCCGCGCCCATTCAAGGCAATGGGGAAACGCACGTTTCGGGCTCCGGCGGCCGGGCACATTCACTCCACTCTGTCTAGGCACATTGACTCCCATTCAGCCTGGGCACATTCACTCCACTCCGCCTGGGCACTTCCAGTCCCACTCTGGCTGGGAACCTGCACTCCACTCGGCCTGGGCACCTCCACTCCAGTCAGCCTGGGCACATTCACTCCACTCAGCCTGGGCACTTCCAATCCCACTCTGCCAGGGAACCTGCACTCCACTCAGCCTGGGCACATGCAATCCACTCAGCCTGGGGACATTCACTCCACTCAGCCTGGGAACTTCCAATCCCACTCAGCCTGGGAACCAGCACTCCACTCAGCCTGGGCACCTCCACTCCACTCAGCCTGGGTACATTCACTCCACTCAGCCTTGGCACTTCCAGTCCCACTCTGCCAGGGAACCCCAACTCCACTCAGCCTGGGCACCTCCACTCCACTCAGCCTGGGCACATTCACTCCACTCAGCCTGGGCACTTCCAATCCCACTCTGCCTGGGAACCTGCACTCCACTCAGCCTGGGCACCTCCACTCCACTCAGCCTGGGTACTTCCAATCCCACTCTGCTGGGAACCTGCACTCCACTCAGCCTGGGAACCTGCACTCCACTCAGCCTGGGCAGCTCCACTCCATTCAGCCTGGGCACATTCACTCCACTCAGCCTGGGCACTTCCAGTCCCACTCTGCCTGGGAACCTGCACTCCACTCAGCCTGGGCACCTCCACTCCACTCAGCCTGGGCACATTCACTCCACTCAGCCTGGGCACATTCACTCCACTCAGCCTGGGCACATTCACTCCACTCAGCCTGGGCACTTCCAGTCCCACTCTGCTGGGAACCTGCACTCCACTCAGCCTGGGAACCTCCACTCCACGCAGCCTGGGCACATTCACTCCACTCAGCCAGGGCACTTCCAGTCCCTCTCTGCTTGGGAACCCCAACTCCACTCAGCCTGGGCACCTCCACTCCACTCAGCCTGGGCACATTCACTCCACTCTGTCTAGGCACATTGACTCCCATTCAGCCTGGGAACATTCACTCCACTCAGCCTGGGCACATTCACTCCACTCAGCCTGGGCACTTCCAGTCCCACTCTGCCTGGGAAGCTGCACTCCACTCAGCCTGGGCACCTCCACTCCACTCAGCCTGGGCACATTCACTCCACTCTGCCTGGGAACTTCTAATCCCACTCTGCCTGGGCACCTCCACTCCACTCAGCCTGGGCACCTCCACTCCACTCAGCCTGGGCACATTCACTCCACTCAGCCTGGGCACTTCCAATCCCACTCAGCCTGGGCACATTCACTCCACTCAGCCTGGGCACCTCCACTCCACTCAGCCTGGGCACATTCACTCCACTCTGCCTGGGCACATTCACTCCACTCAGCCTGGGCACATTCACACCACTCAGCCTGGGCACTTCCAGTCCCACTCTGCTGGGAACCTGCACTCCACTCAGCCTGGGCACCTCCACTCCACTCAGCCTTGGTACATTCACTCCACTCAGCCTTGGCACTTCCAGTCCCACTCTGCCAGGGTACCCCAACTCCACTCAGCCTGGCACCTCCACTCCACTCAGCCTGGGCACATTCACTGCACTCAGCCTGGGCACTTCCAATCCCACTCTGCCAGGGAACCTGCACTCCACTCAGCCTGGGCACCTCCACTCCATTCAGCCTGGGCACATTCACTCCAATCCGCCTGGGCACTTCCAGTCCCACTCTGCCTGGGAACCTGCACTCCACTCGGTCTGGGCACCTCCACTCCACTCAGCCTGGGCACATTCACTCCACTCAGCCTTGGAACTTCCAGTCCCACTCTGCCAGGGAACCCCAACTCCACTCAGCCTGGGCACCTCCACTCCACTCAGCCTGGGCACATTCACTCCACTCAGCCTGGGCACTTCCAATCCCACTCTGCCTGGGCACCTCCACTCCACTCAGCCTGGGCACATTCACTCCACTCAGCCTGGGCACTTCCAATCCCACTCAGCCTGGGAACCTGCACTCCACTCAGCCTGGGCAGCTCCACTCCACTCTGCCTGGGCACATTCACTCCACTCAGCCTGGGCACATTCACTCCACTCAGCCTGGGCACTTCCGATCCCACTCTGCCAGGGAACCTGCACTCCACTCAGCCTGGGCACATGCAATCCACTCAGCCTGGGGACATTCACTCCACTCAGCCTGGGAACTTCCAATCCCACTCTGCCTGGGAACCAGCACTCCACTCAGCCTGGGCACCTCCACTCCACTCAGCCTGGGTACATTCACTCCACTCAGCCTTGGCACTTCCAGTCCCACTCTGCCAGGGAACCCGAACTCCACTCAGCCTGGGCACCTCCACTCCACTCAGCCTGGGCACATTCACTCCACTCAGCCTGGGCTCTTCCAATCCCACTCTGCCTGGGAACCTGCACTCCACTCAGCCTGGGCACCTCCACTCCACTCAGCCTGGGTACTTCCAATCCCACTCTGCTGGGAACCTGCACTCCACTCAGCCTGGGAACCTCCACTCCACGCAGCCTGGGCACATTCACTCCACTCAGCCAGGGCACTTCCAGTCCCTCTCTGCCTGGGAACCCCAACTCCACTCAGCCTGGGCACCTCCACTCCACTCAGCCTGGGCACATTCACTCCACTCAGCCTGGGCACTTCCAATCCCACTCTGCCTGGGAACCTGCACTCCACTCAGCCTGGGCACCTCCACTCCACTCAGCCTGGGTACTTCCAATCCCACTCTGCTGGGAACCTGCACTCCACTCAGCCTGGGAACCTCCACTCCACGCAGCCTGGGCACATTCACTCTACTCAGCCAGGGCACTTCCAGTCCCTCTCTGCCTGGGAACCCCAACTCCACTCAGCCTGGGCACCTCCACTCCACTCAGCCTGGGCACATTCACTCCACTCTGTCTAGGCACATTGACTCCCATTCAGCCTGGGAACATTCACTCCCCTCAGCCTGGGCACATTCACTCCACTCAGCCTGGGCACTTCCAGTCCCACTCTGCCTGGGAACCTGCACTCCACTCAGCCTGGGCACCTCCAATCCACTCAGCCTGGGCACATTCTCTCCAGTCAGCCTGGGCACATTCACTCCACTCAGCCTGGGCACATTCACTCCACTCAGCCTGGGCACATTCACTCCACTCAGCCAGGGCACATTCACTCCACTCAGCCTGGGCACTTCCAGTCCCACTCTGCCCAGGAACCTCCACTCCCACTCTGACTGGGAACCTCCGCTACTCCTCTCCACACCCGGCTCTCCACCCGACTCGCGGGGGCCCACTCTTAAGCCCTCCCGCCGCAAGTTATAGGCCCTTTGCCCGGGCGGAAAGTGAACCGCGGAACTGTGTCCCGCCCTCAATTCTCGTCCGATCGGAACGCGGTTTGGACCCGTTCTCCTGGGCGGCCTCGCAGCCCCACCAGACCCAGCTAGTTAGCTCCAAGGGGCCGCCCCGAGCACGGGGAGGTGTGACACTTGACGCTTTGGTGCAACGGTGCCCGCGCCACGAGCCAAAAAGCGCCCCCCTCTCTCCGCGCCCATTCAAGGCAATGGGGAAACGCACGTTTCGGGCTCCGGCGGCCGGGCACATTCACTCGACTCTGTCTAGGCACATTGACTCCCATTCAGCCTGGGCAAATTCACTCCACTCCGCCTGGGCACTTCCAGTCCCACTCTGCCTGGGAACCTGCACTCCACTCGGCCTGGGCACCTCCACTCCACTCAGCCTGGGCACATTCACTCCACTCAGCCTGGGCACTTCCAATCCCACTCTGCCTGGGAACCTGCACTCCACTCAGCCTGGGCACCTCCACTCAGCCTGGGCACCTCCACTCCATTCAGCCTGGGCACATTCACTCCACTCAGCCTGGGCACTTTCAGTCACACTCTGCCTGGGAACCTGCACTCCACTCGGCCTGGGCATCTCCACTCCACTCAGCCTGGGCACATTCACTCCACTCAGCCTTGGCACTTCCAGTCCCACTCTGCCACGGAACCCCAACTCCACTCAGCCTGGGCACCTCCACTCCACTCAGCCTGGGCACATTCACTCCACTCAGCCTGGGCACTTCCAGTCCCACTCTGCCTGGGAACCTGCACTCCACTCAGCCTGGGCACCTCCACTCCATTCAGCCTGGGCACATTCACTCCACTCAGCCTGGGCACTTCCAGTCCCACTCTGCCTGGGAACCTGCACTCCACTCAGCCTGGGCACCTCCACTCCACTCAGCCTGGGTACATTCACTCCACTCAGCCTGGGCACATTCAATCCACTCAGCCTGGGCACATTCACTCCACTCAGCCTGGGCACTTCCAGTCCCACTCTGCTGGGAACCTGCACTCCACTCAGCCTGGGAACCTCCACTCCACGCAGCCTGTGCACATTCACTGCACTCAGCCTGGGCACTTCCAGTCCCACTCTGCCAGGGAACCTGCACTCCATTCAGCCTGGGCACATGCAATCCACTCAGCCTGGGGACATTCACTCCACTCACCCTGGGAACTTCCAATCCCACTCTGCCTGGGAACCAGCACTCCACTCAGCCTGGGCACCTCCACTCCACTCAGCCTGGGTACATTCACTCCACTCAGCCTTGGCACTTCCAGTCCCACTCTGCCAGGGAACCCGAACTCCACTCAGCCTGGGCACCTCCACTCCACTCAGCCTGGGCACATTCACTCCACTCAGCCTGGGCACTTCCAATCCCACTCTGCCTGGGAACCTGCACTCCACTCAGCCTGGGCACCTCCACTCCACTCAGCCTGGGTACTTCCAATCCCACTCTGCTGGGAACCTGCACTCCACTCAGCCTGGGAACCTCCACTCCACGCAGCCTGGGCACATTCACTCCACTCAGCCAGGGCACTTCCAGTCCCTCTCTGCCTGGGAACCCCAACTCCACTCAGCCTGGGCACCTCCACTCCACTCAGCCTGGGCACAATCACTCCACTCTGTCTAGGCACATTGACTCCCATTCAGCCTGGGAACATTCACTCCCCTCAGCCTGGGCACATTCACTCCACTCAGCCTGGGCACTTCCAGTCCCACTCTGCCTGGGAACCTGCACTCCACTCAGCCTGGGCACCTCCAATCCACTCAGCCTGGGCACATTCTCTCCAGTCAGCCTGGGCACATTCACTCCACTCAGCCTGGGCACTTTCAGTCACACTCTGCCTGGGAACCTGCACTCCACTCGGCCTGGGCATCTCCACTCCACTCAGCCTGGGCACATTCACTCCACTCAGCCTTGGCACTTCCAGTCCCACTCTGCCAGGGAACCCCAACTCCACTCAGCCTGGGCACCTCCACTCCACTCAGCCTGGGAACATTCACTCCACTCAGCCTGGGCACATTCACTCCACTCAGCTTGGGCACTTCCAGTCCCACTCTGCCTGGGAACCTGCACTCCACTCAGCCTGGGCACCTCCAATCCACTCAGCCTGGGCACATTCTCCCCAGTCAGCCTGGGCACATTCACTCCACTCAGCCTGGGCACATTCACTCCACTCAGCCTGGGTACATTCACTCCACTCAGCCAGGGCACATTCACTCCACTCAGCCTGGGCACTTCCAGTCCCACTCTGCCCAGGAACCTCCACTCCCACTCTGACTGGGAACCTCCGCTACTCCTCTCCACACCCGGATCTCCACCCGACTCGCGGGGGCCCACTCTTAAGCCCTCCCGCCGCAAGTTATAGGCCCTTTGCCCGGGCGGAAAGTAAACCGCGGAACTGTGTCCCGCCCTCAATTCTCGTCCCATCGGAACGCGGTTTGGACCCGTTCTCCTGGGCGGCCTCGCAGCCCCTCCAGACCCAGCCAGTTAGCTCCAAGGGGCCGCCCCGAGCACGGGGACGGGTGACACTTGACGCTTTGGCGCAACGGTGCCCGCGCCACGAGCCAAAAAGCGCCCCCCTCTCTCCGCGCCCATTCAAGGCAATGGGGAAACGCACGTTTCGGGCTCCGGCGGCCGGGCACATTCACTCCACTCTGTCTAGGCACATTGACTCCCATTCAGCCTGGGCACATTCACTCCACTCAGCCTGGGCACTTCCAATCCCACTCTGCCTGGGAACCTGCACTCCACTCAGCCTGGGAACCTCCACTCCACTCAGCCTGGGTACATTCACTCCATTCAGCCTGGGCACTTCCAATCCCACTCTGCCTGGGAACCTGCACTCCACTCAGCCTGGGCACCTCCACTCCATTCAGCCTGGGCACATTCACTCCACTCAGCCTGGGCACTTCCAGTCCCTCTCTGCCAGGGACCCCCAACTCCACTCAGCCTGGGCACCTCCACTCAACTCAGTCTGGGCACATTCACTCCACTCAGCCTGGGCACTTCCAGTCCCACTCTGCCTGGGAACCTGCACTCCACTCGGCCTGGGCACCTCCACTCCACTCAGCCTGGCCACATTCACTCCACTCAGCCAGGGCACATTCACTCCACTCAGCCTGGGCACTTCCAGTCCCACTCTGCCCAGGAACCTCCACTCCCACTCTGACTGGGAACCTCCGCTACTCCTCTCCACACCCGGCTCTCCACCCGACTCACGGGGGCCCACTCTTAAGCCCTCCCGCCGCAAGTAATAGGCCCTTTGCCCGGGCGGAAACTGAACCGCGGAACTGTGTCCCGCCCTCAATTCTCGTCCGATCGGAACGCGGTTTGGACCCGTTCTCCTGGGCGGCCTCGCAGCCCCTCCAGACCCAGCCAGTTAGCTCCAAGGGGCCGCCCCGAGCACGGGGAGGGGTGACACTTGACGCTTTGGCGCAACGGTGCCCGCGCCACGAGCCAAAAAGCGCCCCCCTCTCTCCGCGCCCATTCAAGGCAATGGGGAAACGCACGTTTCGGGCTCCGGCGGCTGGGCACATTCACTCCACTCTGTCTAGGCACATTGACTCCCATTCAGCCTGGGCACATTCACTCCACTCCGCCTGGGCACTTCCAGTCCCACTCTGCCTGGGAACCTGCACTCCACTCGGCCTGGGCACCTCCACTCCAGTCAGCCTGGGCACATTCACTCCACTCAGCCTGGGAACTTCCAATCCCACTCTGCCAGGGAACCTGCACTCCACTCAGCCTGGGCACATGCAATCCACTCAGCCTGGGGACATTCACTCCACTCAGCCTGGGAACTTCCAATCCCACTCTGCCTGGGTACCAGCACTCCACTCAGCCTGGGAACCTCCACTCCACTCAGCCTGGGTACTTCCAATCCCACTCTGCCTGGAACCTGCACTCCACTCAGCCTGGGAACCTCCACTCCACGCAGCCTGGGCACATTCACTCCACTCAGCCAGGCACTTCCAGTCCCTCTCTGCCTGGGAACCCCAACTCCACTCAGCCTGGGCACCTCCACTCCACTCAGCCTGGGCACATTCACTCCACTCTGACTAGGCACATTGACTCCCATTCAGCCTGGGAACATTCACTCCACTCAGCCTGGGCACCTGCACTCCACTCAGCCTGGGTACATTACTCCACTCAGCCTGGGCACTTCCAATCCCACTCTGCCTGGGAACCAGCACTCCACTCAGCCTGGGCACCTCCACTCCACTCAGCCTGGGCACATTCACTCCACTCAGCGTTGGCACTTCCAGTCCCACTCTGCCAGGGACCCCCAACTCCACTCAGCCTGGGCACCTCCACTCCACTCAGCCTGGGCACATTCACTCCACTCACCGTTGGCACTTCCAGTCCCACTCTGCCAGGGAACCCCAACTCCATTCAGCCTGGGCACCTCCACTCCAATCAGCCTGGGGCACATTCACTCCACTCAGCCTGGCCACTTTCAGTCCCACTCTGCCTGGGAACGTGCACTCCACTCGGCCTGGGCACCTCCACTCCACTCAGCCTGGGCACATTCACTCCACTCAGCCTTGGCACTTCCAGTCCCACTCTGTCAGGGAACCCCAACTCCACTCAGCCTGGGCCCCTCCACTCCACTCAGCCTGGGCACATTCACTCCACTCAGCCTGGGCACTTCCAATCCCACTCTGCCTGGGTGCCTTCACTCTACTCAGCCTGGGCACCTCCACTCCACTCAGCCTGGCCACATTCACTCCACTCAGCCAGGGCACATTCACTCCACTCAGCCTGGGCACTTCCAGTCCCACTCTGCCCAGGAACCTCCACTCCCACTCTGACTGGGAACCTCCGCTACTCCTCTCCACACCCGGCTCTCCACCCGACTCGCGGGGGCCCACTCTTAAGCCCTCCCGCCGCAAGTTATAGGCCCTTTGCCCGGGCGGAAAGTGAACCGCGGAACTGTGTCCCGCCCTCAATTCTCGTCCGATCGGAACGCGGTTTGGACCCGTTCTCCTGGGCGGCCTCGCAGCCCTTCCAGACCCAGCCAGTTAGCTCCAAGGGGCCGCCCCGAGCACGGGGAGGTGTGACACTTGACGCTTTGGCGCAACGGTGCCCGCGCCACGAGCCAAAAAGCGCCCCCCTCTCTCCGCGCCCATTCAAGGCAATGGGGAAACGCACGTTTCGGGCTCCGGCGGCCGGGCACATTCACTCCACTCTGTCTAGGCACATTGACTCCCATTCAGCCTGGGCACATTCACTCCACTCCGCCTGGGCACTTCCAGTCCCACTCTGCCTGGGAACCTGCACTCCACTCGGCCTGGGCACCTCCACTCCAGTCAGCCTGGGCACATTCACTCCACTCAGCCTGGGCACTTCCAATCCCACTCTGCCAGGGAACCTGCACTCCACTCAGCCTGGGCACATGCAATCCACTCAGCCTGGGGACATTCACTCCACTCAGCCTGGGAACTTCCAATCCCACTCTGCCTGGGAACCAGCACTCCACTCAGCCTGGGCACCTCCACTCCACTCAGCCTGGGCACTTCCAGTCCCACTCTGCCAGGGAACCCCAACTCCACTCAGCCTGGGCACCTCCACTCCACTCAGCCTGGGCACATTCACTCCACTCAGCCTGGGCACTTCCAATCCCACTCTGCCTGGGAACCTGCACTCCACTCAGCCTGGGAACCTCCACTCCACTCAGCCTGGGTGCTTCCAATCCCACTCTGCTGGGAACCTGCACTCCACTCAGCCTGGGAACCTCCACTCCACGCAGCCTGGGCACATTCACTCCACTCAGCCAGGGCACTTCCAGTCCCTCTCTGCCTGGGAACCCCAACTCCACTCAGCCTGGGAACATTCACTCCACTCAGCCTGGGCACATTCACTCCACTCAGCCTGGGCACTTCCAGTCCCACTCTGCCTGGGAACCTGCACTCCACTCAGCCTGGGCACCTCCAATCCACTCAGCCTGGGCACCTCCACTCCATTCAGCCTGGGCACATTCACTCCACTCAGCCTGGGCACTTTCAGTCACACTCTGCCTGGGAACCTGCACTCCACTCGGCCTGGGCATCTCCACTCCACTCAGCCTGGGCACATTCACTCCACTCAGCCTTGGCACTTCCAGTCCCACTCTGCCAGGGAACCCCAACTCCACTCAGCCTGGGCACCTCCACTCCACTCAGCCTGGGCACATTCACTCAACTCAGCCTGGGCACTTCCAGTCCCACTCTGCCTGGGAACCTGCACTCCACTCGGCCTGGGCACCTCCACTCCACTCAGCCTGGGCACATTCACTCCACTCAGCCTGGGCACTTCCAATCCCACTCTGCCTTGGTGCCTGCACTCCACTCAGCCTGGGCACCTCCACTCCACTCAGCCTGGCCACATTCACTCCACTCAGCCAGGGCACATTCACTCCACTCAGCCTGGGCACTTCCAGTCCCACTCTGCCCAGGAACCTCCACTCCCACTCTGACTGGGAACCTCCGCTACTCCTCTCCACACCCGGCTCTCCACCCGACTCGCGGGGGCCCACTCTTAAGCCCTCCCGCCGCAAGTTATAGGCCCTTTGCCCGGGCGGAAAGTGAACCGCGGAACTGTGTCCCGCCCTCAATTCTCGTCCGATCGGAACGCGGTTTGGACCCGTTCTCCTGGGCGGCCTCGCTGCCCCTCCAGACCCAGCCAGTTAGCTCCAAGGGGCCGCCCCGAGCACGGGGAGGTGTGACACTTGACGCTTTGGCGCAACGGTGCCCGCGCCACGAGCCAAAAAGCGCCCCCCTCTCTCCGCGCCCATTCAAGGCAATGGGGAAACGCACGTTTCGGGCTCCGGCGGCCGGGCACATTCACTCCACTCTGTCTAGGCACATTGACTCCCATTCAGCCTGGGCACATTCACTCCACTCCGCCTGGGCACTTCCAGTCCCACTCTGCCTGGGAACCTGCACTCCACTCGGCCTGGGCACCTCCACTCCACTCAGCCTGTGCACATTCACTCCACTCAGCGTTGGCACTTCCAATCCCACTCTCCCTGGGAACCTGCACTCCTCTCAGCCTGGGCACCTGCACTCCACTCAGCCTGGGTACATTACTCCACTCAGCCTGGGCACTTCCAATCCCACTCTGCCTGGGAACCAGCACTCCACTCAGCCTCGGCACCTCCACTCCACTCAGCCTGGGCACATTCACTCCACTCAGCGTTGGCACTTCCAGTCCCACTCTGCCAGGGAACCCCAACTCCACTCAGCCTGGGCACCTCCACTCCACTCAGCCTGGGCACATTCACTCCACTCACCGTTGGCACTTCCAGTCCCACTCTGCCAGGGAACCCCAACTCCATTCAGCCTGGGCACCTCCACTCCAATCAGCCTGGGCACATTCACTCCACTCAGCCTGGGCACTTCCAATCCCACTCTGCCTGGGAACCTGCACTCCACTCAGCCTGGGCACCTCCACTCCATTCAGCCTGGGCACATTCACTCCACTCAGCCTGGGCACTTCCAGTCCCACTCTGCCTGGGAACCTGCACTCCACTCAGCCTGGGCACCTCCACTCCACTCAGCCTGGGCACATTCACTCCACTCTGCCTGGGCACATTCACTCCACTCAGCCTGGGCACATTCACTCCACTCAGCCTGGGCACTTCCAGTCCCACTCTGCTGGGAACCTGCACTCCACTCAGCCTGGGAACCTCCACTCCACACAGCCTGGGCACATTCACTCCACTCAGCCAGGGCACTTCCAGTCCCTCTCTGCCTGGGAACCCCAACTCCACTCAGCCTGGGCACCTCCACTCCACTCAGCCTGGGCACATTCACTCCACTCAGCCTTGGCACTTCCAGTCCCACTCTGCCAGGGAACCCCAACTCCACTCAGCCTGGGGACCTCCACTCCACTCAGCCTGGGCACATTCACTCCACTCAGCCTGGGCACTTCCAATCCCACTCTGCCTGGGAACCTGCACTCCACTCAGCCTGGGCACCTCCACTCCACTCAGCCTGGGTACATTCACTCCACTCAGCCTGGGCACTTCCAATCCCACTCTGCCTGGGAACCTGCACTCCACTCAGCCTGGGCACCTCCACTCCACTCAGCCTGGGCACATTCACTCCACTCAGCCTTGGCACTTCCAGTCCCACTCTGCCAGGGACCCCAAACTCCACTCAGCCTGGGCACCTCCACTCCACTCAGCCTGGGCACATTCACTCCACTCAGCCTGGGCACTTCCAGTCCCACTCTGCCTGGGAACCTGCACTCCACTCGGCCTGGGCACCTCCACTCCACTCAGCCTGGCCACATTCACTCCACTCAGCCAGGGCACATTCACTCCACTCAGCCTGGGCACTTCCAGTCCCACTCTGCCTGGGAACCTGCACTCCACTCAGCCTGGGCACCTCCAATCCACTCAGCCTGGGCACATTCTCTCCAGTCAGCCTGGGCACATTCACTCCACTCAGCCTGGGCACCTCCACTCCACTCAGCCTGGCCACATTCACTCCACTCAGCCAGGGAACATTCACTCCACTCAGCCTGGGCACTTCCAGTCCCACTCTGCCCAGGAACCTCCACTCCCACTCTGACTGGGAACCTCCGCTACTCCTCTCCACACCCGGCTCTCCACCCGACTCACGGGGGCCCACTCTTAAGCCCTCCCGCCGCAAGTAATAGGCCCTTTGCCCGGGCGGAAAGTGAACCGCGGAACTGTGTCCCGCCCTCAATTCTCGTCCGATCGGAACGCGGTTTGGACCCGTTCTCCTGGGCGGCCTCGCAGCCCCTCCAGACCCAGCCAGTTAGCTCCAAGGGGCCGTCCCGAGCACGGGGAGGGGTGACACTTGACGCTTTGGCGCAACGGTGCCCGCGCCACGAGCCAAAAAGCGCCCCCCTCTCTCCGCGCCCATTCAAGGCAATGGGGAAACGCACGTTTCGGGCTACGGCGGCTGGGCACATTCACTCCACTCTGTCTAGGCACATTGACTCAGATTCAGCCTGGGCACATTCACTCCACTCCGCCTGGGCACTTCCAGTCCCACTCTGCCTGGGAACCTGCACTCCACTCGGCCTGGGCACCTCCAGTCCACTCAGCCTGGGCACATTCACTCCACTCAGCCTTGGCACTTCCAGTCCCACTCTGCCAGGGAACCCCAACTCCACTCAGCCTGGGCACCTCCACTCCACTCAGCCTGGGCACATTCACTCCACTCAGCCTGGGCACTTCCAATCCCACTCTGCCTGGGAACCTGCACTCCACTCAGCCTGGGCACCTCCACTCCACTCAGCCTGGGTACATTCACTCCACTCAGCCTGGGCACTTCCAATCCCACTCTGCCTGGGAACCTGCACTCCACTCAGCCTGGGCACCTCCACTCCACTCAGCCTGGGCACATTCACTCCACTCAGCCTTGGCACTTCCAGTCCCACTCTGCCAGGGACCCCCAACTCCACTCAGCCTGGGCACCTCCACTCCACTCAGTCTGGGCACATTCACTCCACTCAGCCTGGGCACTTCCAGTCCCACTCTGCCTGGGAACCTGCACTCCACTCGGCCTGGGCACCTCCACTCCACTCAGCCTGGCCACATTCACTCCACTCAGCCAGGGCACATTCACTCCACTCAGCCTGGGCACTTCCAGTCCCACTCTGCCCAGGAACCTCCACTCCCACTCTGACTGGGAACCTCCGCTACTCCTCTCCACACCCGGCTCTCCACCCGACTCACGGGGGCCCACTCTTAAGCCCTCCCGCCGCAAGTAATAGGCCCTTTGCCCGGGCGGAAAGTGAACCGCGGAACTGTGTCCCGCCCTCAATTCTCGTCTGATCGGAACGCGGTTTGGACCCGTTCTCCTGGGCGGCCTCGCAGCCCCTCCAGACCCAGCCAGTTAGCTCCAAGGGGCCGCCCCGAGCACGGGGAGGCGTGACACTTGACGCTTTGGCGCAACGGTGCCCGCGCCACGAGCCAAAAAGCGCCCCCCTCCCTCCGCGCCCATTCAAGGCAATGGGGAAACGCACGTTTCGGGCTCCGGCGGCTGGGCACATTCACTCCACTCTGTCTAGGCACATTGACTCCCATTCAGCCTGGGCACATTCACTCCACTCCGCCTGGGCACTTCCAGTCCCACTCTGCCTGGGAACCTGCACTCCACTCGGCCTGGGCACCTCCACTCCACTCAGCCTGGGCACATTCACTCCACTCAGCGTTGGCACTTCCAGTCCCACTCTGCCAGGAAACCCCAACTCCACTCAGCCTGGGCACCTCCACTCCACTCAGCCTGGGCACATTCACTCCACGCAGCCTGGGCACTTCCAATCCCACTCTGCCTGGGAACCTGCACTCCACTCAGACTGGACACCTCCACTCCATTCAGCCTGGGCACATTCACTCCACTCAGCCTGGGCACTTCCAGTCCCACTCTGCCTGGGAACCTGCACTCCACTCAGCCTGGGCACCTCCACTCCACTCAGCCTGGGCACATTCACTCCACTCAGCCTGGGCACATTCACTCCACTCAGCCTGGGCACTTCCAATCCCACTCTGCCTGGGAACCTGCACTCCACTCAGCCTGGGCACCTCCACTCCACTCAGCCTGGGTACATTCACTCCACTCAGCCTGGGCACTTCCAATCCCACTCTGCCTGGGAACCTGCACTCCACTCAGCCTGGGCACCTCCACTCCACTCAGCCTGGGCACATTCACTCCACTCAGCCTTGGCACTTCCAGTCCCACTCTGCCAGGGACCCCAAACTCCACTCAGCCTGGGCACCTCCACTCCACTCAGCCTGGGCACATTCACTCCACTCAGCCTGGGCACTTCCAGTCCCACTCTGCCTGGGAACCTGCACTCCACTCGGCCTGGGCACCTCCACTCCACTCAGCCTGGCCACATTCACTCCACTCAGCCAGGGCACATTCACTCCACTCAGCCTGGGCACTTCCAGTCCCACTCTGCCTGGGAACCTGCACTCCACTCAGCCTGGGCACCTCCAATCCACTCAGCCTGGGCACATTCTCTCCAGTCAGCCTGGGCACATTCACTCCACTCAGCCTGGGCACCTCCACTCCACTCAGCCTGGCCACATTCACTCCACTCAGCCAGGGAACATTCACTCCACTCAGCCTGGGCACTTCCAGTCCCACTCTGCCCAGGAACCTCCACTCCCACTCTGACTGGGAACCTCCGCTACTCCTCTCCACACCCGGCTCTCCACCCGACTCACGGGGGCCCACTCTTAAGCCCTCCCGCCGCAAGTAATAGGCCCTTTGCCCGGGCGGAAAGTGAACCGCGGAACTGTGTCCCGCCCTCAATTCTCGTCCGATCGGAACGCGGTTTGGACCCGTTCTCCTGGGCGGCCTCGCAGCCCCTCCAGACCCAGCCAGTTAGCTCCAAGGGGCCGTCCCGAGCACGGGGAGGGGTGACACTTGACGCTTTGGCGCAACGGTGCCCGCGCCACGAGCCAAAAAGCGCCCCCCTCTCTCCGCGCCCATTCAAGGCAATGGGGAAACGCACGTTTCGGGCTACGGCGGCTGGGCACATTCACTCCACTCTGTCTAGGCACATTGACTCAGATTCAGCCTGGGCACATTCACTCCACTCCGCCTGGGCACTTCCAGTCCCACTCTGCCTGGGAACCTGCACTCCACTCGGCCTGGGCACCTCCAGTCCACTCAGCCTGGGCACATTCACTCCACTCAGCCTTGGCACTTCCAGTCCCACTCTGCCAGGGAACCCCAACTCCACTCAGCCTGGGCACCTCCACTCCACTCAGCCTGGGCACATTCACTCCACTCAGCCTGGGCACTTCCAATCCCACTCTGCCTGGGAACCTGCACTCCACTCAGCCTGGGCACCTCCACTCCACTCAGCCTGGGTACATTCACTCCACTCAGCCTGGGCACTTCCAATCCCACTCTGCCTGGGAACCTGCACTCCACTCAGCCTGGGCACCTCCACTCCACTCAGCCTGGGCACATTCACTCCACTCAGCCTTGGCACTTCCAGTCCCACTCTGCCAGGGACCCCCAACTCCACTCAGCCTGGGCACCTCCACTCCACTCAGTCTGGGCACATTCACTCCACTCAGCCTGGGCACTTCCAGTCCCACTCTGCCTGGGAACCTGCACTCCACTCGGCCTGGGCACCTCCACTCCACTCAGCCTGGCCACATTCACTCCACTCAGCCAGGGCACATTCACTCCACTCAGCCTGGGCACTTCCAGTCCCACTCTGCCCAGGAACCTCCACTCCCACTCTGACTGGGAACCTCCGCTACTCCTCTCCACACCCGGCTCTCCACCCGACTCACGGGGGCCCACTCTTAAGCCCTCCCGCCGCAAGTAATAGGCCCTTTGCCCGGGCGGAAAGTGAACCGCGGAACTGTGTCCCGCCCTCAATTCTCGTCTGATCGGAACGCGGTTTGGACCCGTTCTCCTGGGCGGCCTCGCAGCCCCTCCAGACCCAGCCAGTTAGCTCCAAGGGGCCGCCCCGAGCACGGGGAGGGGTGACACTTGACGCTTTGGCGCAACGGTGCCCGCGCCACGAGCCAAAAAGCGCCCCCCTCCCTCCGCGCCCATTCAAGGCAATGGGGAAACGCACGTTTCGGGCTCCGGCGGCTGGGCACATTCACTCCACTCTGTCTAGGCACATTGACTCCCATTCAGCCTGGGCACATTCACTCCACTCCGCCTGGGCACTTCCAGTCCCACTCTGCCTGGGAACCTGCACTCCACTCGGCCTGGGCACCTCCACTCCACTCAGCCTGGGCACATTCACTCCACTCAGCGTTGGCACTTCCAGTCCCACTCTGCCAGGAAACCCCAACTCCACTCAGCCTGGGCACCTCCACTCCACTCAGCCTGGGCACATTCACTCCACGCAGCCTGGGCACTTCCAATCCCACTCTGCCTGGGAACCTGCACTCCACTCAGACTGGACACCTCCACTCCATTCAGCCTGGGCACATTCACTCCACTCAGCCTGGGCACTTCCAGTCCCACTCTGCCTGGGAACCTGCACTCCACTCAGCCTGGGCACCTCCACTCCACTCAGCCTGGGCACATTCACTCCACTCAGCCTGGGCACATTCACTCCACTCAGCCTGGGCACATTCACTCCACTCAGCCTGGGCACTTCCAGTCCCACTCTGCTGGGAACCTGCACTCCACTCAGCCTGGGAACCTCCACTCCACGCAGCCTGGGCACATTCACTCCACTCAGCCAGGGCACTTCCAGTCCCTCTCTGCCTGGGAACCCCAACTCCACTCAGCCTGGGCACCTCCACTCCACTCAGCCTGGGCACATTCACTCCACTCTGTCTAGGCACATTGACTCCCATTCAGCCTGGGCACATTCACTCCACTCCGCCTGGGCACTTCCAGTCCCACTCTGCCTGGGAACCTGCACTCCACTCGGCCTGGGCACCTCCACTCCACTCAGCCTGGGCACATTCACTCCACTCAGCCTGGGCACTTCCAATCCCACTCTGCCTGGGAACCTGCACTCCACTCAGCCTGGGAACCTCCACTCCACTCAGCCTGGGCACATTCACTCCACTCTGCCTGGGCACATTCACTCCACTCAGCCTGGGCACATTCACTCCACTCAGCCTTGGCACTTCCAGTCCCACTCTGCCAGGGAACCCCAACTCCACTCAGCCTGGGCACCTCCACTCCACTCAGCCTGGGCACATTCACTCCACTCAGCCTGGGCACTTCCAGTCCCACTCTGCCTGGGAACCTGCACTCCACTCAGCCTGGGCACCTCCAATCCACTCAGCCTGGGCACATTCTCTCCAGTCAGCCTGGGCACATTCACTCCACTCAGCCTGGGCACATTCACTCCACTCAGCCTGGGCACATTCACTCCACTCAGCCAGGGCACAGTCACTCCACTCAGCCTGGGCACTTCCAATCCCACTCTGCCTGGGAACCAGCACTCCACTCAGCCTCGGCACCTCCACTCCACTCAGCCTGGGCACATTCACTCCACTCAGCGTTGGCACTTCCAGTCCCACTCTGCCCGGGAACCCCAACTCCACTCAGCCTGGGCACCTCCACTCCACTCAGCCTGGGCACATTCACTCCACTCACCGTTGGCACTTCCAGTCCCACTCTGCCAGGGAACCCCAACTCCATTCAGCCTGGGCACCTCCACTCCAATCAGCCTGGGCACATTCACTCCACTCAGCCTGGGCACTTCCAATCCCACTCTGCCTGGGAACCTGCACTCCACTCAGCCTGGGCACCTCCACTCCATTCAGCCTGGGCACATTCACTCCACTCAGCCTGGGCACTTCCAGTCCCACTCTGCCTGGGAACCCCAACTCCACTCAGCCTGGGCACCTCCACTCCACTCAGCCTGGGCACATTCACTCCACTCAGCCTTGGCACTTCCAGTCCCACTCTGCCAGGGAACCCCAACTCCACTCAGCCTGGGCACCTCCACTCCACTCAGCCTGGGCACATTCACTCCACTCAGCCTGGGCACTTCCAATCCCACTCTGCCTGGGAACCTGCACTCCACTCAGCCTGGGCACCTCCACTCCACTCAGCCTGGGTACATTCACTCCACTCAGCCTGGGCACTTCCAATCCCACTCAGCCTGGGCACCTCCACTCCATTCAGCCTGGGCACATTCACTCCACTCAGCCAGGGCACTTCCAGTCCCTCTCTGCCTGGGAACCCCAACTCCACTCAGCCTGGGCACCTCCACTCCACTCAGCCTGGGCACATTCACTCCACTCAGCCTTGGCACTTCCAGTCCCACTCTGCCAGGGAACCCCAACTCCACTCAGCCTGGGCACCTCCACTCCACTCAGCCTGGGCACATTCACTCCACTCAGCCTGGGCACTTCCAATCCCACTCTGCCTGGGAACCTGCACTCCACTCAGCCTGGGCACCTCCACTCCACTCAGCCTGGGTACATTCACTCCACTCAGCCTGGGCACTTCCAATCCCACTCTGCCTGGGAACCTGCACTCCACTCAGCCTGGGCACCTCCACTCCACTCAGCCTGGGCACATTCACTCCACTCAGCCTTGGCACTTCCAGTCCCACTCTGCCAGGGACCCCCAACTCCACTCAGCCTGGGCACCTCCACTCCACTCAGCCTGGGCACATTCACTCCACTCAGCCTGGGCACTTCCAGTCCCACTCTGCCTGGGAACCTGCACTCCACTCGGCCTGGGCACCTCCACTCCACTCAGCCTGGCCACATTCACTCCACTCAGCCAGGGCACATTCACTCCACTCAGCCTGGGCACTTCCAGTCCCACTCTGCCTGGGAACCTGCACTCCACTCAGCCTGGGCACCTCCAATCCACTCAGCCTGGGCACATTCTCTCCAGTCAGCCTGGGCACATTCACTCCACTCAGCCTGGGCACCTCCACTCCACTCAGCCTGGCCACATTCACTCCACTCA